>NC_041059.1:19968939-20106439 GCF_900634775.1 Gouania willdenowi
AGAGTGAGAGAGAACTAACAATATTCTTACATGAGTGAAGCTGAAAGGAAGACAAATGACTTGTGTGATGGCGCAGTTAATTGCCCTCACATAGATACAAAGTCATGTTCAGGAGAAGCTATATCAGCCTATACAGACAGCGGGCTGCCGCTTAAACTCCTGCAGTCAGTGGGGTAATATTTTAGTTTTATATTTTATAAGCAGGGCAAGGTTTAGGAACATTTTTTTAAGTTATACTTTGAAACTTGGTTTACATTTTGAAATAAATCAAAGTCATACTTGAATTTTAGCTTGCAGCTCATGATGGCACGGGAAGGTTGTTCAAACTTATGAATGTAGATGTTATAAACTGCATTAATTAAGTACTTCTTACCAATTTTTAATACCTACACAAATAAACATATGCATGAACAAGAAAAAAATAGAAAAGAAAATTACACAAGAAAATGAATATGTGGTGAGAGTTTCTTAAAAAAAAAAAGAAGAAACATTCAAATTTTCAAAATTGCTCCAATGAAAACGATTACACCTGAAAAACTATTTTCATGCCAGCCCAATATGAATAATATAGCAGTAATGAACAATTTAGTACAATGATGTAACAGTGACTAACAACATTTTACAACAAAGTACCAAATGAGAAGCTGAGGGCCAGTGTTAATTTTGTTGTTAAAGTTTTCGCAGACATCATTTTGTGACCATACAAAAACCAGACAATTCAACAACATGAACGCAAACTACAGTATATCCAAATGCATTGATGCTTTCATTATGAATAAAACAAAACAATAATCAGAAATAAGTTTGTCTTTCAGAAGCTGTTCTTGCAAACTAAATTGCAAGAATGAATAAAATAAGTCTCAAACGATATTTGATATTATGGAATTTAAGCCACTTCCTTTTGTTGCGTACGACACACACCCTTTGTCCTCCACCTGTCAGAAAGACTGTTAAACTTTGAAAATAAGAAGTAACTAATTTCTTCCCTTTCATTTTGGAAATGATGATCACACTTCACATGCAATGGATGGTTGGCAACGAATGGGTGGATGGTGAACTGGTGGGTGTGTTATGCACACAAAACGGCTGCTTTCATAATCCTTTCGCTGTTTTTCCTGTATCAGTGTGTTCCTGTTGTTTCATATGGCTGTTTGCGCACACACGCACCGGCACTAGTGTCTCTGTGCTCTATTCTATGTGCAATGAAGGCAGCTCTCTGCGGGGATCGCTTAACTAAGATTAATTGCACCTAATACACTGTGCCAGGTGGAACACGGACTGCTGTGGGTGCACTCGCACTGACACACTCACAAAATAGAAGCACACATCCCATTACAGCTTTGCTGCTGGAAATTAGCCCCGTGCCTCTCCTGACACCTTGGAGCAGACCACAACTCGATACCACCATTTACTTGCAGACACGTTGTTCATTTATCACGGTTCCCTTCTTTTGTCCTATGGACAAAATGCAATGACACCCAGAGAAGCTCCCTGTTCTCCCTCATCAATGTTAGCTGATCTCAACAATGCCCCCTCCCCCCATTGACTATGTACCTGCTAAACTAGATGTGTGTACATATTATTTAATCAATGGTTTTGGTATGTTGTACATATGTAATTGACTTCTTTCACAGCAAGCTTTTTCCAAATAAAATCCTACACATTGTCACGCTGTTGAACAATGTTGCTCAGCCTGACAGGTTACACCTGTCCTCACTGACAGACCTCTGAAAATTGGTTCAGGAATGTTGCTGTGCTCAATGTGATAATATAAAAATGGAATATGGCTTAGAAACAACCTTCATGACATGGTTTGACAGCAAATATAATTTAAAATAAAGCCTCCCTCATAAATCCCTCAAGCAAAAATGTATTTTACTTGAAGGGCATAATGATAATTTCAGGTTTATAATTCACTTATTAATTTACGTCAATTCAGATTTAAAAAGCGAGATAGAATCCTGACTCATCATTTTACTTATCTTGGCAAAAGTAAGGGTGCAGTCTGCAACTCTTATAAAAGTGACTTTTTGTCATATTTGCTAAAGCTGTCACTATGTAAGGACAGCTTTACATCAAACTAGTAGTTTGTGTGAAAAAAAACAGGCTTGTTGAGTCCCGCCCCCTGCTGCTCCTGCAGCCTTTGGCAGATTGCCAGAATGCACCGCGACTGAGCAAAAAGAACCAATCAGAGCCAGGATTGTGTTTGATGGACTGTGACAGCTGTTGCTCACAGGCCCCGCCCCTTTCCTGGGGCTGGAGCACCGTCTTTTTTACAGTGTGTGGTCTGGAGGAGTCGAAGATGGAATTGGTGATTTTTCTGCTTGAAATAATTACTGCTGCTGGATTTACATTGTTTGATTTGTAATTGTTCCACTAGAACTTGTGGTTCCACTTGTGGTTCATGTGTGCGCAGCAGCCTCCGTGTGGGCTACTGTGAGTGACACTGTGTTGTTGCTGCTGAGGTGTGTGCACATTGAGAGAGAGAGAAGCGCTGCAGTTATAGCTTGTGCAACAGTGCATGTTATATTACTGTGATGTTGCTGTCAGACTAACGTTAGCGTGTTAGCTCCTCTGAGGGAGTGACTTTGGAAAGTTTGGAGGCAGGGCAAGAGAGCAGTGGGGAGGGAGGGTTCTGAGAGTTGCAGACTGCACCTTTAACAAAGAGCATTTCAAGACTGTCTGTCTTCCTCTTCTCGTGCATGCATGGGTTCTATCATCTTTTTTTGGGTCAATACTTTTTTATTTTCAATTTTTAGAATGAAGCATTCCATCCAATGTAATGAAATCTCACTGACTGCAGCCATTGTATGGATTGAAGCCAAGGAAAGGGGGTGGGTGCGGTCTGGTCATGGCTATGAATGGTAACATGGCAGGTGTGCGTTTCTTTCCCAGACTTTAGCTTAGCTGTCTATTCTTATTCCAAATCAGATTTTTTCCGCACAAAACAATTCAACACTAGTCTTGCTGTTAGCTCCAATGAGTTCCTGTCATGGTTGCACCGGGGGGTGTCGATTGCTCCTCAATTATACATAGAAATTCAAGCATTAAAATGGGCTTTTACTACCTGTCTTTTTGCTCAAGATCTTGAGCGGAACCAAGGAAACTTCAAAAGGAAGCCGAGATCACAGATTTAAGTTTTCTAGTAAGAGACCAAAGTTTAAATCATGGTCCTTCCAGATAGAGTTGAGATTCGGCCCAAAAAATCCAGCCCGACCCGACCCGGGCCCGCGGGCATAAAGCCCGACCTGACCCGACCCGAGCCCGACCCATTAACTTAAATTGTAGGCCCAAGCCCGAAGCAAACCCGACGTAAATTATTATCTTATTGAAAGTATTGCAGCCGGTAGATTATTAGCGCAGTGCCTCGCGCGGCGAGGGGGGGTGCGCACACACTCACCGCAGCCCTAAAGGTATTGTAATGACGTGACGAGCCGTTATCACAGTTTCACAGGTTTTAATGGAGGTCGTAACACGCCAAAAATAAACAAACACACAAAGAACAGTCTTGCACCGTCATACACTCACACTACCGTGGGAACAGAATTGTACACTAGTCTTTTTCCCGCTTACGCTTGCCCTTTCCCCAGCCTCCCAGCCAATCAACACTCAGACCACATGTAAACAAAGACACACATTGGCAGAGAAAGCTGCACATAACCATGATGCCTTTTCGGCCATGGGAAATCTCAGCATCAGTTAATCACTGAATACACACAAGTGGAACATAACCAGAACATAGAACCCAGTCCATTACAGCATTGCAGACCAGACCTGGTGGCCCATGCGTGGAGCGCAGACCTGACTGAAGCACGCAATCATAGTTGTTCCCTGCGCTCTAGCAGCAAGTGAGGAATGAGAAAAATCAGCAAATAATATTCAGTGAATGTGGACGCTGAACAACTAAACGCAACACAACGCTGTCAATATCCCGTCCCATTACTAGCAGAAATCACTTTAGAAATAATACCACAACAATAAAGAAGTGTTTTTGTGTTTATTAAAAAATAATATTATTGTAATAGAGATTAAAAAAAATGGTTAAAAAGGAAGCCTGCGCCCAGCGGGAAAATGAGGGTCGGGCTCGGGTTGGGCTTGGACCAAGAATCTAAACTCTACTTCCAGATATGGTAGCAGTAGGCTTTTGTTAGCTCAAAGTTTTATTGGTGGAATGTTGCTCAGAGGAAAAGTGCATTGAAAGATTAGTCTTCACCCTTAAGAGGAACAGGTTATTAACTTCAAGGCCTTCAAATGTTATGATTTTTCTTTCTAGTAAAACAACACGTACTTACGTAATAGTTGGTTAACCTTTGTTTTAGCATTATATTTGTTGCTGTGCTGGAATTCATCAGGGTTGTTACAAAAGCAAAAACAATACTGCGTGAGGATGAGTGGAGTAAATGAGTACAGAGTAAAAGTGTGTTGTTGAATGAGTAGGTCAGCAGAGGGAACTCATTCAATCAGGGTTTGTGGTTTGAGTCCAGAGGCCAACAAAGCACAAAAATAGAATGAGTTCTGTAGTTAAACCTGTCTTCACTTCATATAAAATAACACAGGTAAAATCAAGTACTTACAAGAGACCATGATTCTTTTTTCTGAACAAACAAAATATCAGTTATTTTTTACACCTTTTTATAAAACTAATGCCCCTTTTTACACTAGCTCTGCAGCTTGCACTACTGGTGTGGGGTTCAGTGTCAGAGTGACCCTGTTCCTGGTGCATACATCACAGATGCCCCTATACAGAGGTCTCTACTGCCATGGCACAGACTACCACTTTACAAAGCCAAGTTTAGAATGTTGCTCAATTTGGCCTACGCTAAGACAATTGAGTGGATTTAGATTCTTAGGAATGAACAAATGTGCTGACAAGTCACCACTTTTTTGTTGATCCAGAAATTGCAGCAATTCTATGATGAATTCACCTATGTAATAAGATCCCAACTTATTAACTGGAATGCGACTCATCCTGTCTAGTCTTGGGTAAGAAGACTCCTCAGATGCCCACTCACACATGTGCACTCCTCTTCTTAACTTGACAGTGGCTGAAAAGTAGAGCTTCATCTTGTGTATATGTCAGTGACTTTCCAGGCACTCGCCATATTAATGTTGATTGTGTTGCAACTTACAGATACATACAGTAAATGCATTGCCACATTTGAAGGCACACATACTTCTGACTGTTTGCGCTGAAATGTAGTTGCCTGAAGCAGCATGTTTGGTCTGATGCGGTTTGTCCCTTGTCATTGAATTTAAAGTCTAGCCAATGTGTCTGGTACTTGATGGACATACACACCTTAACCCTTCCTGATTGTGGCCTCTATTGTCACAATCCAAGATGAAGAGTTTTGCTCCTTCACGCCACCCAAATGATAAATGCTGCCATGCTCTGTCACTTTACTGAATGCAGAACATGTTGTTCCCAAGAGTCACACATCCTTTTTTTCCCCCCTATGAGTTTTCCACGCGTTTTTACACACATGCACACACACACACACGCACAAATTCTCATTTTCTTATATTTGGCACTAACCCTCACATCCTGTTTTCTATTTTCCTCATGATTCCCATTTCAAACATGCTCTTTAGACACCAAATCATTTTGTTCTTGTTATATGCAGGTATACAGTCCCTACTTCTGTTTCTATTAGGACCAAACACACATATACACACACAATGAAACTGCATGGAGAGAATGCGGAGAATCATTTTCAGTCTGGCCTCAGGACTTAGATTGATTGATTGGGGAAACCAGCAGGGCAGCAGAAATGAAAAAGGAATGGCAAAAGGCAGTACACGTTACCCACCTCTATGCTTTGATGATATTGTTAAATTTGCTGTTTTCAGGATAATACTGTGGTTAGGGCCAGTGAATATTGCCTACTATCATATCCTGTCATGGTATGGTAAGGCATAAATAATAAGTAGAGAGTCCTGCGTTTACCACTATTTGAACACTTGTGTACGAAGAATAAGAGTTGTTTTAAATCCAAGACAAGCGACCTTCAGTTCTCAGAACAAGATTAAAAAAAATCTGGTTTTTGGTTTTTCTGTATTTCTGTTTTAGTTTTAAATCAATGAATATAAATAACCGCACTGTTTATTTTAATTTGGTTTTAAAACGGAATAACCAAAGAATGAAGTGTACATGGATTTATTTGTTGTCTTGAAGTTTGAGCAATGCATATATACTCTCACCTATTTTTTTGAATATTCTAGAATTTGTGTCCCTGTGTGGAGATGGCTGACGTTGCTTACTGGTATTACATCAAACATACCAAGACTGTGCTTATTTTCATCTTAAAACTTTTCCTTGTTTTGGTGAACTGAACAACGGTATCATTTTCAGAATTTTAGAAAATTCATCTGTTAATGGTGCTGTTTTAATATCTATTTCTCACTTCAACACATAATATATGATTCATTCATTATCTGGGTATTTTTCAGACTTCCATATAACCGTAGCTATGATCTTTTTATTTTTTCAGTGCTACCATAAAGAATTTGGGGTTATTTTCAGTAAGGGGTTATATACCAATACATTTATTGGACTTTCCACTTAACTCTTCTGATCCCTAGATTGTTGGCTATCTCAGCTTTACTTTGCTAGTGTATTAACAAGTGTTATGGTCTGTTTGTTTTGGCCATATTGTTTCCTCTATGATTCTCTGTCCATGGACAAAACAAGGTAGTAGAGGTCTTGTGGGATTTGCTCGGCTTTGTGCTTTGTATTAGATTGGTGTCTTATAAGTTCCACTCTGAATCTCAGCTTGACAGTGAGTGTGTTTACCTCTGACCTATTGAAGCATATACTAGTTACTTGTCTGTGTGCTGCTTCACCATATTTTGGAAGCTAAGTGTCATTCAGACATATGGTAAATACTAGGGATGTAACGATTAATCGTAAGGCAGTTAAAAATCGATTCATAGGTATAACGATTCACATCGATGCTGTGAAAATTGAATCGCAGTACTTTTTCTAACCAGCAGAGGGCGCTACCCAGAAGTGTTGGCGGCGAGCGAAATCTGCTAATACTTTCTTTCTGGCCGCCTTCTACTCTTAAACATATTCATAAATGATTCATTACCCCTTTAGCACCAAAAGAATATCTGTAATATTACGTGAATATCTGCAAAAGTCATGTTTTTCTATTAGCTCTGTCTGCTAGCATAGCATCTCTTCTTCACTGCAAAATATCTGCATGCCAACCGACCACTGGGTTACCAGCGCCCTCTGCTGGTTCAAACAAATATCTGACCTAAATACAGTAAAATGACTGTTTTTTTTTTTTTTGCTTTTTTAGTCCAATTGTTAAGGCACAAAATACATATTCAGTTGCACTTTTAAAAAGAAAAATAACTATTATGCAGTTTTGTATTGTTTACTATAGAACCAGAATTTAAATAATAAGCTTCTTCTTCATTTGTATTATTCCTTTATTTATTTCATTCAAGATTTATTTTTAGTTAAATTGCATTGTTTTGAATAGTTTATCAAGGGATTCTTTTGACAATGAAAAATAGTATAGTATTTTCCCCCAAAAAATAATGGAATATTTTTCAGTCATTTATATACAGTCCCATTTTGTAAAATAAATCGCGAGAGAATCGTATCGTGAACCCAGTATCGTGAATCGAATCGTATCGGGAGTTGAGTGAATCGTTACATCCCTAGTAAATACAGTGTTTTATTGTAGCTCAGAATTTTTATTTATTTACTCTGTACTGTATTAACCCCATCATGACTTCCAGGAAATATTTTTGTATATCCAGTCATCTATTTTCTGTTCTGCCTGCTCCCTTTTTTTAGGGTTTACTTGCGGGGTAGTTTTGTATCGGTTATGGTAAAATAATTAGACAAAACAAAATAATTGTATTTTTTCCCAGGATTTCTCAGGTCTTTGTTAGTGTTTGCATGCTATCCCTATCAGTTTTGGGTCACTTGGTATTTCCTACCGGTTTGACCCGGTTCTGTGTTGGGAAGTAACCCCGGAAATCCACCAAGCTGCGACTCCACTACGTCATATTAGGGAACTTCAGCCACATTGAAGTCTTGTTTCATGTGCATCCAAACCAGTCAAGATGATGCGATGTAGCCACATTTGCACAAACAGTTACATTATAGTAAAAAGTGTTGTAGGTTGTGTCTATTGAACTGTCTTCGCTATTATAATCCTTGCTGTTAAATAGTTTGCCACCCAAACATCATGTACAAATTCTTACTTTTTAAGTTACAAAAGCATTTTGTAGCAAACCTGACCCCAGCATATTACGGTTAATCAAAGGTGAGGCAAGGCAAATTTATTTGTATAGCGCATTTCATACACATCATCATTCAACAGCTTAAAAATCAATAAGAACTTTAGAATCTGCTGCAAAAACTTTTAAATTAATCAGTAAAAACATTTAAAATCATTAACAAACACAGTACATCAACAACATCCTGACCAAAAATCTGCTCTTATTCCTACACAATGATCCTTCTACTTACTGTGAGCAAGTGACATGTTTTAGCTCAAACTGGGGGACATAAATTTGAATCCTGGAAAGACGATGTCCTGCATGATTAGAATTGCAAAGGAGAGGGCATTTCGAGTAATTTTCCAAACCTTCTGCCCCTTTGCAACCCAACGCATGATATAGATGGTGGAGATCCCCAATTACTTATGTGCATCATCATTTATTTAATCTGGGATGTGTATAGCTCAGTTTGCTCCCATTCAGTTTGCCTTAGCATTGTATACATGTCTTTGCATGAACCAAGGACATGCCCTGATGAGTCATAAGTCATCATTCTCACACAACTCAACCCATCTTATAATACTGTAAAAGTTGCTCTCAATGGCTGATTGGTTTTCCGGCCAAGCTGTCCACCCTCCAGCCTTGAGTTTTTGCGTTAGAGATGGATGACTTTGTGAACAATTTCTCTGCAAATAAATGGATGTTGGAGCAGGTATGAAAGCCAGTGTTGCCTTTTAGGTAAATACACATACAGATCTGCATGAATACCTTCCTCTCTTTCCTATGGTGCACTCCACATTGTGAATACTGCCATTAGCCTGGCCCTGAGCTAACCAAACGTTCAACAGACACAGTCTTTATCTTCATCATTCACATCTTCCAGTCTGTTTTATTTCTGTTTTATATTTAATACCTTAATTTTGTCTGTTTAGAGGCTTTTTGTTTTGTGAAATTGCTGCCTGCGTACCCCGCCCATATGATTTTCTGCAGTGAAATGCAACGTAGGTTTGACATGTCTACTCTTAAATTCTCTTTCTACCTCATCTACCACACTGTCCTCTCCTTGCTTTTTCAGCCCCTCCATGCCTTTGTCTGCTCTCCATTTACTCTGCTTGCCTCTTTGTCTCTAAGCATGTCAATCACTAAATAAAAGTTCAGGTTAAAAGGTCAGATTGCTCTATCTAATCTGTCCCTTCTGTGCGGACCATGATCTGGTCCTGTGTGACTTACAGCTTCCAGCAGACGTGCTAATGCATGTTGGAATTAAGGCTCCTTCAGCAGCACTCCAGCACTCGTTTAAGCATTAAAAAGGAAAATTGGATTGAAACATTGTTTTTTTTTCCTATTCTTATTTCATAAAAGCGGAGTGCAGAAGTTTACCCTGAAGATTCATTGAATCATTGCAGAAACAAAGAGACTAGAGCAATATATTGCTTATTCTATTGATTAACATAATGTAGCTGTCGTTTTGAAAGGAATAAAGAGAGCCAAAAGCCTATTTGTGACCAAAGAAAATGAAATGTACATTGACTTAAGCTGCTTCCTGCTTTACATAACTTTAGAACCAAGAGTCTGGCCAAGGCCATTAAAAGGAGTCGTAGGAGAAATGTCAACCATGTAAAAAGGTGACATTACCCTTTTCTCTTTACATCTTTTCTCAGAATCTGCTCTTTTTTGCTTTTTCTTTCTCTCACCTTTACACTCTGCACATACCTTGCCAGTGAGTGCCCTACACCTTTCCATCTTTGTTTTTCTCTCCATGCCCTGCAACACCACCGTGACCCCCTCTTTTCCACTTCCCTAGTTTGTTCTTGTTAACAGCCCCAGCAGGAGAGGGATGTGCTCTACGAGCTGGGTCTATGGGGCCACAGCTGCCCAATCACAATCTGATTTATCAACCTCCACCAGCCAGCCTGCATAGATTTGCTTTCTTGCTTTAGTGGTTACTTGCAGCCGGCAAAGCAGGCTGTTTGTATTTCAGGCTGTACATCCTTAGGATGTGTCCGTTGTAATAAAATGGCTCTCCCAGTAATGTATCCAGCCATCTCTGCTGTAGCTGAAGCCTGTCTTTGTATTTATCCAGCTGTTTCCTGCCTCTGTATTTACTGGCATTAGACACAAAAGCTGACTGGTGATCCCATCCTACATTTGCTCTAGATTGAATGGATACTTTTTAATCCCAAAAAGAGAATTTCTTTTTTTTTTTTTTATTACAGCAGCAGTACAACAAATATTTAAAAAGTAGAAACACACACACAGATCCAGTGCAATTGAACAGTATTTACATGTGCGAGAGAAAAGACTACAGTTTATCTCCCACCCAGGCTTGTCTTTGAGCACTTGGTTTAACAGTCTGATGGCTGAGGTTCTCTAACGGTTCTCATGACAGCAGAGCTACAGTAACATGCTTGACAAGGAGCTCCACTGTCCCAGCAGAAGGTGGTGGGAAGGATATTCGGAGTTATCTATGATGATGACATTCGATCAGTCTGTTCAGTTTGTTGGAGGCGCTGGCTTCGAAGCCTCAATGCTTCATCCCTGCTATCGCATCACGTTCTCAAAATCTTCATCACTATCACTTCACAAAAGATGAAGTATTTATTTGTTTCTCTACTTTTGTCCAATCACATTTTTTATTGCTCTTTTTTTCACTAGATTTGTTTCCCTCTTAAATCTTTCTCTTCTCCCTGTCTGTACTTCCTGTCCACTTCCGGCCATAGAATACTTTCCTGATGTAACAAAAACATACTTTCAGTGACGTAAATAATTTCTTTCTTCCCTTGCTCTTTGTCTGTTCCTATTTCTGCTTCCAGTCCAGTACCAGATGGAGATGATGCGTTCATTACGTCATGTCAACATTGACCATCTGCACGTGGGCTGGTACCAGTCCACCTACTATGGCTCCTTTGTCAGCAGAGCATTACTGGATTCCCAATTCAGCTACCAACATGCCATTGAGGAGTCAGTGGTGCTCATCTATGGTGAGTAACTTGGCACAATGAAATGTGACTTTAATTCCATATTTATCGGGATAATTTTTTTAGTCCATATCGCCCATCCCTACTACCTAGATCTTCTAAGCCATCAAACATATTGGATGTTTTCTTTGTCTAGTGGATTAATCTCCTCATGCTTGAGTCTTTCCCTCCGCCTTATTTGTTACATCATAAGTACTTAACAGATTTTGACAAACAAGACATTACACCATGGAAGAATCCATTATATTTGTAGGGGATCCAGATCAATATACTAATTCTGGATCAGTTTCAAAAATGAAAAAAACCCCATCTCTTATTATTGGCAAAATTTCAAAAATTAATATCTCCATTTGTAATTGACCAATGTTAATACAATTTCACTGTTATCTTGGATTGGTTCCTCAGTTTATCCCACTGAGTTTCATTTGGATTGGATCCGAACTGTGAATTCCATCACAATTCTCCCAAAAGGTCAAGGTCTTGTCAAGTGTCAAAAATGAAAATTTGCCATATCTCTACGAATAATTATCGTACATGTTTGACGCAAACTTGTCAACAAATCCAGATTAAGGTTGTCATTTTTGCCAATTTTCTATTGCCAAAAACTATTTGCCTTGCGAACACAGGTCTTACCTAGTTTATCCTGTTCCCTTTTAGAAACTAAATGTAGGTTAAGTTTTTATGAGGTTTTACTAAGTATAACTATTATGCAGGTCCAGGACGGACCTAGTTTGATGTTTTACTGATGCTCACACATGCAGTCACCATTCTTTCTTTTTAACAGGGGCTCCTGAAAATGTAAGAGCACTTACTGTACAGGGCACCTCAAAGGACTCGTCGTTTACAGATACAGTGAAAGAAAATTGATTTCATTTTATTTTCATTATTTACGTTTCATTAGCTCACTGGATATTTGATGCCATTAAAACAATTGATCGGGTGGCAAACAAGCATATTTAATGTAATACCATATTTTCTGATATAAATTGAATAGGTAAATACCTCATTAAGAATAACTGCCTATTTAAGAATTCAACTTTAAGTTCAAGTTCAAGTTCAAGTTTCTTTATTGTAAAATATGCCCCATGTTAAACATACAGCACAGATGAAATTGCAATCCCCCCCCAACCCCCAGTGCAAACCTGCAGTGCATAAAAAGAGCACTTAAAACACAAAAACACACAACAAACACACAAAAAAAACAACTAGCAATACTATACAACAAATAACTTAACTAAAGACATTCGGACAACAAATAACGAACAACAGACAATCGACAGACAAGTCACTTGTGGGTGTTCCACTATGAGGTAGAATGTGGATAAATTACTATGAGGTAGAATATAAATAAATTACAGTATTAATAATATAAACAGAGTGCAGATGAAGTTAAAAAAAGTGAGGTAGTGTGCAAATAGTACAAATAGCATAACAATACAATGACGGCTGTGCAGAGTTTAGGGTGCGTGAATTAGTGGAGCACGCGGGGGGTGGAGGTGGAGGGGGGTGATGCCAGGTCCTGTAGGGGCAGACTGTGGCAGGATGAAGGGGGGGGGGGGGTGGAGGGCAGAGGGGTGAAGGAGGGTAGAGAACTGAGGGCAGAGGGTGGAAGGAGGCGGAGGGGTGATGGGGGCAGGGGCAGGAAAGGGAAAGGGGATGAGTGGACGAATGGGAGGGAGAGCAGGGAGGGAGTTGAGTCTCCTGACAGCCTGGTGGAATAAACTGTTCTTGAGCCTGCTCGTTCGAGCACGGAGACTCTGCAGTCTCCTCCCAGATGGCAGCAGGCTGAAGAGGCTGTAGGACGGGTGGGTGGGGTCACCTGCAATCCTGGTGGCTTTGCGGGTGAGACGTGAGTTGTAAATGTCCAGAAGGGGGGGAAGAGAGACACCAATGATCTTCTCAGCTATTCTCACGATGCGCTGCAGAGACTTACGGCAGGACACGGTGCAAGCGCCGTACCACACGGTGATGCAGCTGGACATGATGCTCTCAATGGTGCCAATTTGCAGATACTAAACCTTAGAAATAGCGGTGTCCACTAAAACAAGTTCGGATGAACTATAGCCGGGCCCGCGGAACATCTCTGCGCCAAATAGCACATACCGCGTTTTTGAGAATTCAGTCAAATGACTCGGTTCCACGGAGTAAAAAAAGCTCCCCGAGAGGCTCTTGACATCCTCTCATGGAATATCCATGTCAAATTACAGCCCGATTCAACGAGCATAAACGGAGGAGTAGTCATTTGAAAAAATGGCACCCCCTTGGCACATACGGTATAATGGGCCCCATTCATATATTGGTATGTGTCAATGATTCGGTGCCACCAACTGTCGCAATATTTGACTCACAAATGAGAAAACAACTTTAATGGAAATTGCCGAAACAGGGGGTGGGCCCCTAATCAAATTTTGCAAGGCGTAATGGTAATCAATGTTGAATTACCATTGAAACAATATATCACACAACTATGTTCCATCTGAAATGTTAAATGCTAAATACATAGTTTTATTTGTACAAGTTTGTGTCTTTTATCAGATTCTGCCTAAACCGCTGCATTGGTGCAAACTTTATTTATCAATTTATCATGCACATGTCCCTTAGAAATAAACCAGGGAAATTGCACACACTATTTTACTTTGCAAATATACCCCTTTATAACACTACAGAGTAATGTACATTTTTGTACATCCAACCTTCAAACCCATATTCATTTGGCCAGAATTGACAGCTCTACTTAAGCTCCCACATGAATACATACTTCCAACGGGCACTGTACTAGTTCATACCAAACTGCATTCTGATCTAACGAGTAGGTTAATGGGCCCCATTTATAGATTGGTATGTGCCAATGATTTGGTACAACCAACCATTGTAATATTTGACTTGCAAATAAATGAGAAATTAACTTTTGTTTTTTTTTTGAGCCCCCTTGGCCCCAAATCGAAAATCGGGTTCCGGGCGTCAATGTGTACACATCCATAGATTATACCTGACATATTTCAGCCGATCCGTTCATGAATAACATTTTAAAGTCCGGTAGCCCGGCCTAAAAAGCAATTGCCAGAGAACTGCGTTGCTTCTGCGTCACAAGGCAGTTCAGTTTTTTTTTTTTTTTGGAGGTGCGCGTCAATCGACACAGATGGCTACGTGTAGCTACAGCGTCAATGTGACGCAGAAGCATCAACTAGGTTTAATCTAGTCACTGAAATATAAACAAGATATTTAAACAATAGCTTTCATCCAATGTGTGTTTGTCTTTGTCTTGTTCTTTTTACTCTATTCAGACAGTTAAAATATAATTCAGGAAACATACAACTAAATACACATCGTTTTAACCCCCTGAAAAGAACACATCTATATAATTCTATCCACAAGAATGCAGAAAAGTGCTCTTAATAGCTTTCAACACATTGCAAGATGCTGACACGTTTTATGAAGGTGAATATTGTTTTAATCCACAATGCTAATATAAAATTGTGCTGTGGTTTAAACTTTCTTATAATGCAACTCACTGCCATGATTCTGCTAAAATATATGTATTTGCTAAGTAATTGCAATTTAGCTGTGCTCTGTTCTGTGAAGCGCTTTACTTCACTGATTTACTTTTGAATAAAAAGTTTTAAACAAATAGTTTTGCTTGTTTTGTCAGAAATAAACAGAAAGTGTCTTAACCAGCAACAGAGTTGCTCCATTATAGTAAAATAAAAGATAAAAACCACTACATGCTTGGTAAGAGGTGTAGTGTAAAATTAAGTTGTGGGTATTAAAAAACCTCCTAAAGATGTTTTTTTTAAAATCATAATCCATGATAAAAGGGGCCACTAACTCTGCATTCTTTTGTTGAGACTTGTTTGTAGAGAATGCTGACTAAATTGATTGTGGTTGGTTTTTTTCTATCACTAAATGTTGTCTCAGACTGAAGACAGCTGAAGACATTAGCATACTTTTAAAACATACATTCAATTGCAATTGTCCAATTATATAATAGGTTTTGAATATGTAGTGTAGACTTGTTAAAGTGAAGGTATAATGCAAAGTGAGCTTATCCCATATATATATTTTTTTAATATGTTTCAGAAGCAGTTAAACTGTTTTAAAATATGAGAAAACATTAATCTAAAAGTGTTGTACGTATTAATCAATTGACGCTGAAACAGCCCTGAATGATGCCAGCACAAACTGAGATTGGCTGACTTGTATGATACTGGTTAAGCCACAGGAAATATCTTATCTCAGCTGGATGGATAGTCATTTATGCCAAACTTCACTGAGAGCTGTTTTGAAGACTGTTGGTCCTGGATGGCTTTCTCCCTGCTGGAATTTGGCTGCTTTAAAGTGGTTAATACTGTACATTAACTGTTGAAATTATGTATTTTTGGCTCAGAACTTAGCTCCTCTCCAATTAGCAGATTTGCATTTGGTTTAGGTTTTTAATTGCTAAGCAGACAGTTGTGTCCTGGAATGCTGTGCATTTTGTTATTGCCAGTGAGTTTTTAGGAAAGGCAAAATTCCTAGGATGTGAAAAAAAAAGTTTAAAAAAAGTAAATGTAAACATTTTAATTGTGCTAATGTGTTAAAAGGCGGTGTGCTTTACTTTGTCAGTAAGAATGTCATTTTTTTTAATGCTTTGTTAAAGTGAAAGTTAGGTAGACTTTTGTAAGAAGTCTTTCAAAATAAATGTCAAAATGTCTATAAAATAAAAATGTACAAAGGCACATTTGAAATAACAGAGCATCTCTATTGTTGAGTCGTTTTGCATTCAGAGACTGTGCTAGTGTAGAATGGACATAAATCAAAAAATGTAAATTCACTCGCACAAGCTCAATCAGAAACAACTAGCATTGATGTTGTTTGTGTTTTTATATCTGAAAATTCTAAGGCTGATTATTGTCCCCCAAATATTGTAAAGTTAGATTCAAGGTTCACTTTTTACTGATTTTGGTTTTCCCTTCCAGACCCCATTAAGACGGGCCAAGGCTCCCTGTCTCTGAAAGCCTACAGACTCACACCTAAACTCATGGAGATCTGCAAAGAGAAAGATTTTACACCTGAGGGGTGAGTAGTTCACCAAGAGCACAGAAATGTTGCTTTTGCATAATAATAATGCATAATTTTCCACTGCTTGTAGGAATACAGAAACATAGTTTTTTTTTATTTTTATTTTTTAATTCCTTCTATGATTTCACTATGCTTTACATGCAAATCCAGCCATGCTCCTCCACAGTGAAGACATTGAGAAGCAGTTGGAGATGGATGCTGATGACAATGATTTATCAGCTTGTCCTTGCCTGTCAAACAAATGTACTGTTTACACCTTTTCTGACCCCAGAGGCTTTCAGTAATTGTTTTTAAATTGCACCTAAAAATGAACTTAATGAGTGAATCATTTTGCAGGTACATTCTTACTCCTTCTCAGGCATGCATAACAAACATAAATCAGGGGAGTGGCAATTCAAAACATTAGGCAATTGCAGGGCTTGCATCAGCACCAAAAAGCCCCAGAGTTTTCTGCTTATAGAACATTACTATTTACAATGACAACAAGCAGCAAGGATGGCATCTTGAGTGGATGATTTAAATTCTCCTTCCCATACCTTCTGCTTTCTTTACTTAGATGCCTCTATTGTTAGCCACTCTGTTAGTGACCCTTCTTTGTTGGCTGTGATGCAGAATCCATCAATTTTTTAGCTTTTTTTTTTTTTTTTTTAGAGTTTGTTTTGGTTCATATCTCCAATCTGTAGTTATCAGAGTTCCAATAAACCTCTGATTGAAGGGGATGGAACCAGGTAGAAAAGGGCAATATCACCACTTATAACAATCTTGCTTCCACCCTATTATTTTCAGAATAGACTGCAAATCTGAATATCAATTGTTTTTCCCTCAAAGATACACAACTTCAAAAGTGTTTGATTTCCCCCCACACAAACAATGAGGAGAAAATGCACTCACTTTCATGTTGGTACTTTTGATGTTGCATAAGCTTGCATATATTGTGCACCTATTTTAAAATGAAAGGAATGGATGGATGAGTGGTGAAAAGATCCATCCCTTTGAACTGCTCTCCAAGTTCAAGAGCTATAGAGGCAATGGTCAATAGAGTCCACTCCAGCTACCAATTTGAAGCGTCAAATTAGTCTGGCTGTCGAGTCAACCTTTGGCTTTGTCCAGTGGGGCTGAGCTTGGAAAGAGCATGGCATTAAGGGTGCCAGTGTCCACTATGGTTGAGCAGTTTCCCCTGCTTCCATAACATTGTATTTCACTTTCCACATGGACGTCTCTTGCTTTTGCTCCGCAGGCATCTGCAAAGGTCATATTGGCAGGCAATACTTTAATGCCCTTCAGATTAAAAAAGGTGCCAGAATCTTTAACAAACAGTATTCATAATATAATAAATTCACATCATAGATGCTTTTAACCATACTGACTATTTTCCTCTTTACTGTGAGGCTGCGTTGGCGTCGCCTCCTAAAGTTTGCTTCAGGTCACCCTTCATTTAGATTACTTAACATCAATGACCAAAAACACTTTACTAAATGAAATGCTGCTTCTTGTTGCTGTTTATAGTGAGGATAAGCATTATAGAAACATCTGTGTGTGGTATAGTGCCCTTGACAAATTAATGGAGCAAGGGTATTGATCCCATAACCAGTATAGCACATCTAACAAGCTAGCATTAGACACACGCACAGCCATTACTCTGTAGTTCTTTACACTGTGGCTGAATGACGGGCTGAACCAAAGCAGTCACTCAATGATTTTAGATTAATAGGAAAAACTAAACAAAGTTTGAGGTTTAAATCTGTGTTAACACACTCCTGTCAGAAAAAATAGAATGACAGGTGAGCGTCAAGCATAATTTTAATTATAATTCCATAACTCATCTTGGTATCTTTTCAATCATGGAGTATTGGTGCACTCACTGCTTCTGTTAGGGTGTCATAATGTTTGTTTCCTCCCTGGTCTGTTCTATAAGATGAAAATGCCGGTCCGATACTTTTCTTCTGTTGCACTTTGATGAGAAATGCAATTCTGTCTCTCTCCTATCTTCCATTTTAGTTTGAAGAAGGCTAACATTGGCTTTGAGCACATGTTCGAGGAAGTACCCATTGTCATCAGAAACTCACACCTCATCAACGTGCTGATGTGGGAGCTAGAGGACAAGTCCACGGTCGCCGACAAGCACGAACTGCTCAACCTCTCAAGCAGGTCAGACGCATGCAACAATTTACCAAGAGGCCAAGACGAGTCACCTTGGTCATAAAAAAAGTGTATGTTGTCTTAAAAAATCTCTCTTGTGAGGTGAAAATGTTTTTTTTAAAAAAAAACAGACTACGAGGGTCTCCATGGGAAGTTGGGTTCATTAAATTTTGATTTGCATTTTAATCACAAGCACTGCTGTGAGCAACTCATTTAAAGCTAAACATCTGATTTACTGTTGTGTATAAAATACATATTTTCTCTATTTTCAATTTAGGCAGTGTAATAATTAGGAAATGTTTTTATATTTCATTTTAAACGATTAATCTACAAATACACAGATGCACAACTCATTTGTTGGTAATGTACTGATGCTGGTAGTGGGCCCAAAATAAATGTGCTACTTTTATATACCACAGATTACCTGGGCATAAAATCATTAACAACAATAGAAAATGAGTTTGTAATAAAACAGTTGAAGCATCTCTGCTGCACTGCATACTGAATTTATTTGCAGCAGCATTAAACTGGAGCAGTCATTGTTACTTAAACGTCATTAGTTGTTGAGGACACAGGGTTTAGATCACCTTGCAGAAACTGTGAGATTAGAACCCGACGTTGGTTAGCAGCAGTGCTATGTTTAGGTTGTTTGATTTGGCAGAAAAAATGAAATGCTGATGTAGCCGAAGGCTTTTCTTATTGTTGCTGAGAAACTACAATCAAACCACACGTTCTCAAACACTACACATGCACACAAAGCATCAACTTCTATTTTCATCCCTTCACAAAAAAATATAGATTTATATGCCTGAATGTGACAAGACACTTTCCCTTTAATAGATAACCCTAACCTAAAGCCAATAGCTTATAGTAAAACTGGATGAAAAGAGTGATAAATGACTAAAATAAAAAAACTCAAATTATTTTAAATGCATTATAAGCCAATTTAGTATAGTTTGTGCCATGATGCAACTCTCGTTATTAAAGAGTGTATATTATTTTAATAATCATTGTATATTAAGCACCATATTTGCAAGCGCTCTGGTTGCCGTCGTCAGTCATGACTTAAAGCAACTTCAAAATGAAAATTGATTCCACATTAGGCAGCGCTAAGGTGTTATTTTTGTTTTTGACAGTGCTCTGAAGGCAATCAGAATCACACTGTAAGACTGCTAAACAATGCCAAACAACAATTTTACCCTTCAACTGTACTTTCCCCACCATAACTCATCTGAACTCATCACATCTAAATAACACTACCTTCATTTGTATTTTTATATCCTGACATTGATAAGAAACCTCTCGTTAAATATCAAATCTAAAAGAATGTATTGAACAACACGACTGCCCCTTTTACCAACAACATACTTCTTGTTTTACTGTCTTCTAAAAGCAATTTAAAGCCAATAAGAGCCACACTGTCACGCTGGATGAGATATTTCTTCATTACAGTGAACACGGCTCAAGAATAGTTTTCTCAGTACCGTAAACAGAAAATAGCCTCTAATTTTATTTATTTAATTGTCGAGCCGTAGGAAGTAAATGATTGCATAAATTCTTTAGTTCTTCTTAAAGCCATTAGGCTGCTGAACCATTTTTTCCTTGCTGCACAAATGACCATTAGTAATGTACATTGTTTGGGCTGGATGCGGATAATTTTCACACAGTAAAGGATAAACTTTGCCCTATTTTTTATTATTTTTTATTTTTTTTTATTTTTTATGAAGCAGTGTGTAGTTTTAACTCTTTTCAGTGGTTTTGGTGCAGGGAATTAGTTCCATGGTGCATAAGCTACGAGGCACAACGTTATTGTAATTTTTATCTATCAGGACAAACTGTATATATCATAATGGTTAATAAATTCACAAATTTGATTTGAACCTTATTGTGTTGCTAATGATACACATTGCGTCCAAGATTTTCAATGCCTATTGCTTTTTACTTCACTTTTTTTGCTTGTACATTTTAAAATGTATATTTGTAATCTTCGTTGCAAATTTTTTAGGGACATTAAGCCTATGATTAAGTAAAGCAAATGTCACACCTATTGAGAAATATCTCAGAAACGAGAGTCGGCTGCAAACTTTGTCCTTTGTCACTAATGAGCACAATATGAACTAATATCGCACCACCATATCAACTTATTGCCCGGTCTCACATTTACGTTAGAGAGGTTCTTAGCATCGCTCTCATGAGAATTTATCAGCAATCATTTATGGAGATCAACTGCTGCAAGTGGAGCAACAGCTGTGAAGCTGCTAATCAAAAAGCTTCCCAGGGGCAGGTGTGAGAAATTAGCACAATAATGACTCGAAGCGTTGATTTACACACAGTTGGCTCACGTATCTCGGTGTGCTCACTCGTACACTGTTGTAGAGCACATCAGGAGTTGTTGTGAGTCTGCTTTATTTAAGACAAATAAGCAAACATGTTTGTGAAGACTCTTATTCTCACAGCTGTAGAGGAAATGGACAGTGCCAGTTTACCCGCGGCAAGAATTAGTCACAAATAACTAGGCTTTACACTGACCTGATCGGCTATATCTGATCGGTCGATATTTTACATTTTACCCAGTCAATGTGATCGGCTGTAATGTCTTAAATGGCCGATCTGATCAATGACGTCATTGTTCTGGTGAAACTTTCTGTAGATGCTCTCATTGCATTGTTTTATCGGTTGATTTACACCAAGAGTTGTTTGCTTTACGTGACACAGCTTTATTTCACTCACATTTTTGCACAAAGATGAAAACCTGAGTGAACGGTGAAAATGTCTTAGTTAGAGCGAAGCGGCTTAGCACCGGACTTCTTCCCAAGTATACTGGCTCTGAAAGCAGGGACAGCATCTGCTGTGCTTCCGCGTGCGTGCGCGTTTGTTTTGTTTTTTTAGCTAGAACATGTTAAAAGTGAAAGTCCTAAAGCAGAGCGATGCCTCCCATTCGCTTTCATAGCGGACACTTCTGTCCGTTTCCGGGGCGATGGTGGACACAGAAGCGTGTGTATGTGCGCCCCACCTCCAAAGTGCACCTGTGAATATCGACTATAAGAAACAGCAGGTTTTGTGACGCCACAGTCAGTAAACGTGTTTGCTCCTAATGCTAAGGCTAATGGAGGCTTCACATAGTGGTGGTCTGCTTCCACAGCTTCATCTCCAACGCTCTTGTAGTTGCTTCACACACACACATTCGGACAACAAATGTTATGTTCAGGTCCTGCATGGAAATTATTCAACTCTTGTACTCCCTCACAGTCACAAGGCTGTGTTTAGGTTCCAAAACATGGCACTGTTTGATTTTCCAGGAATCTGTATCAGGTAGTACCTAAAAAAAAAACCAACCTGAATTCATATGATCAGATTGGTGATAATTTTTTTAAACTTACTGATCGCTGATCGGCCCAAATAACCATAAAAAATGATGCTTTTAATTCTTTCACCTTAATTTCATTTTCCCAATTAGTACACATTAGATTATTACTAGTTTGACTCCTAAACTGGGACAGAAGCAGAACAGCTGCTCTCAAAGTCTTGGCTACATGTTGTAGATGGGTTGTCTGCTAACATCAAATTGTTTCCTGAAGTTGTCAGATTGGGGCAAGGCTCGGTCCTTGTGTTAGATTGTTATGTCCTTTTCCCTACATCATCTGCTGACGGCTCTGCCTCCGTCTCCTCATTTCCACTCCTTCAAAAAAGACTAAATGATAATGGGTTTTATTTAATGTTTTTCCCTTTTGTCTCATTTTCTGATCTGCCAGACTATTTGTCAATGTCATCCACATCCAAGGCTGAGTGAGTGCAGTTTCACTCCAACAAACAGTGTTGCTCTTACCACAGATGGTGGTGTTGATTGTGGTGATAAATTGAATGTAAATCTGTTTGTGTAGCCTTTCCCACTTCCAAACATTCTCCAAAGGCTCAGTGGCTGGAGGAGAGTGATGTTAGGGCACAGAGCTCTGTAGATGGCCTTACTTTATGAGGGCGTTTGTAAAGTCTTTTTTGATATTCATATTCTTCCTGTATGAATTTACAGTAGGGGACTGACAGATTACCCTCATGATAGGAATTCACTAAACAAACAGGGTATGAAGAAGGCAGTCAGGAGTGTGGCATGCAGGAACCAGGGGCACAGGAGAGGAGGTGGCTAAAAGTACTGACATTTCTGTAGAGAAATGAATCTTTACTTATTCTAACTATGTTTGGTACAAAAGTCACTATCACTTTGACACTTTCATGTCATTTTTGTTCTGAAATAACAATAATTGGAAGGAAGTTAAAACTAATTTCACCACATTAGGTATTGTCGTTAGGTTTTACCACTAAATGCGCACACTTCTCAAAGTAAATCCATCATCCATTCCTTCACAGACCTTAGTATTCACTTATGCAGCAACAATTTTAGATATTGGAGATTTCCCATCCTCTTTAAAACAAATTACTCTGCCTCAGAAACAAGCCAGCAATCTATACTGTGCCCTTGTCGATCAGTTAAAGACTCCATCAGAATAAAACGCCCATTCAAAGCAACAAAGTCATTTCCTCTGAAGCTTTGTTCAGCAGCTCCCCCCTGAACTTTCACTTTACTGAATGTCAGCAAATTTTTACCCACACATCAATACAATTTTAAAGTTTATCCTTCATTGTCTTGCGTCGATATGGGCATATCGGCACATGCAGTGCACTGCAGAGGCTGCCATTGTGGCTGACCTTAAAACAGAATAGGTGATCCTCAATAAACTTTGATTTCTAATTCAGTATTGATCGGACAGCAGCTTGCTGACCCACCTGAATAATTTAACCCCATGGAGTGTGACTACATGTCATGTGGGGCAAATTCAATTTTTTAATTTGCAACTTTAATAACTGTCAATAGCGCCATCACAAGTTTAATTGTTTGGAAATAAGTGTTTTTGTTTTTTTTAGTGGTTACATAGAGAGAACTTCCCTAACTAAATCAGTTCATTTTAGCTAAAAACTTACTCCAGTCATTTATTTTTTTAAAAAGAGAAGTTCTTCAGTTCAGATTTTACCGACATTTCTTTTCTACACAAAACCCAAATCAAAACATTTGGTATCAGCTGAAGGAAAATGACAGTCCTTAAAGAAAATGCAACAAAGTCAATGCCCTTGCATCACGTCACACATACACACACTGTCTGTTCAAACATTTGACACATCCATAAATGACAGATGTTTAAAGAGATTCTCTCTGGTCGAAATTATTTCCTTTGCATATATTATGCATGCCCACCACACAAATTATTTGCCATTTTGCTTGATGAAATGGTTTTAAATGGGCTTTCGTCAGTGAGAATCAATTCTGACACAGTCAAGAGGCACACAGTGGGAAATTGTTGTGCAGCCTTTGGGTTCTGGGCCATCGGTTTTCATGTTTGTTGTAGATGGTTGACTAACTGATCACACAACAGTCCTCCCAGGCAGACATGACTGCACTGCGAGTGGATTGGGTCACAGTTAAGGTTATAGAAGTGAATGTTTTTCACCAAAATCTGACAAGAGAAATGTGTAATACAGTGTATTATTTGTAATCACAGAATCGTTTCATTTCAGTTATCTACGGACTTTATAAGCCTAAAACAACAAAGGTCCAACACACAGTTTAGTGGGTGAATGTATTAATTAATGCAGTGTAAAAACCATTATATAGAAAGTGTCGCGTACACCTGAGATATGCGAGAGCAACACCATTAATCACCATCGACAACGTTTGCTCAATTATCTGAATGCGTGGGGTGCGTTGCATTCCTTGCTTCTCACTGTGCATGAGTGTTTGCATAAGAATGTGATCAAGGTGTTTGCAGCTGATGGAAGCCAACACGAGGCTGATACAATCATCAGTCATTAAAATGTGCATATAATTTACACAACCGTAAACCCCCAAACCAGTACACATAACAGTTCTCGGATCGGCAGGGGCTGTTTTCTCTCCACAGGCATTTATTGCTTTGTTATAAATACGACCATATGGCCAAAGTAAATAGTATCTTTGTTTGTAAACTTCATTCAAGGAGTGTTGGTGTAATATGGAAAAGTTTTGGCCTGACTTTATAGTGTAAGTACAACCTAAAACCACTTTTTTCTGCTGAATACATATATGATTAGGTGTGAAGTAATGTAGTTCATTGATCCTAGTCCCACTTTTCCATCTTTAGTCAAAGTATTTAAATGTAGCGTATTTAGTTGTAAACTGTCAGTGACTGCCCTCTATGGGTTGAACGCGGCTATTGCAATTGAATTGACGTCTTTTTTTCCGTTGATGTCGCTAATTGTCATTGTTGACCCTGTTTATCCTATAAAAGCTGAGGAGAGGGATGAGGTTTTCTGCTTTCTCAGCCTTCAGTGAGCATTGATTAGCAGCTCCAGGTAGACTGCGTTCAGCTGTGGTGATGTTTGCGATTGGGCGTGGCTTACTTACTTTACGAGTAGAGTTTGGTATCATAGATTATAATGTAAAGTATACTGCAGACCAATCCTTGATTTAATTTTGCAGGGAAATTGCACAGAAATCCTTAAAGGGTACCTGTACTAATTACTTATTTAACATATCATATAATATAGCACAATGATTTGGATTAGCACTGCTGCACAAAATAAAATGAAATCTGTGCTCTCCCAGTTCTGCGTGGTTAACAGCGATACTCTCCAGTGCCTAAAGTCATCAATATTCCAAATATCTCTGGTCTCTGCCACTCTAACAAGCCATGGTAGGGTTGTTAATCCCACAATGCTGCGCACTGTAGAGATGTAGACTTTGGACCAGGTCGAGCAAGTGATGTTCCTCACAAAGAGCAGGGCTCCATGCAGTCCTCCAAAAACCCTGTAGTCACCAACCTTGGAGTAAAAATGAACATTGATTTTAAACTTAACCATCAGATCAACTATGCTGTAAAAGGTAGTTTTGATCACTTGAGGTCTTTATCTAAAAGGAAATCATTGGTGTTTTTTCATGATTTTGGAAAGCTAATTTATGTGTTTATATCAACACGTGTGGTCTGTTGTAATGCACTTTAAAGTTGGCATTAACTAATCCATCCTTTCATGATTACAACTGGTCCAAAATGCAGCAGCTTGTCTTTTAACATGAACGCGCGCAAGCATGAACACATCACCCGTGTTCTTCTCACTCCACTGACTCCAGTTTATTTTAAGAGTGTACCATGTGTTTTTAAGGCTTTTAATGGGTGAGCACCCTGCTATATCACAGACCTCTTAAATGTTTATTTGAGCTTTGAGCTCTGCTGACCAGTTTTGTCTCGCAATCCCCAAAACCAGGTTAAAAACTATGGGTGATAGTGCCTTTTCAATGGGAACGAAATTGGGGAATAAGCTACCTTCTCACATAAGACGCCTCCACACTCACTGGAAACATTTAAATCCAGGCTAAAAATCTACTTTTACTCCTTGGCTTTTAATTCACCTTGAGAGTTATGTGGTATTTTATATGCAGTGTGTTTTGTTTTTAATCCTGTTTGGAATTGTATTGTTATTTATTGTTTTACTGCTTGATGTACAGCACTTTGGTGAAACCCCTGTTTTAAAAATGTGCTATATAAATAAAGTAGATTGGATTGGATAAAAATAGAGTTTGGCTAGGAGAGCTTGGAGTGTTGTTATATTGTGTCATTGTCATGGCATATGTGGAAAGGATAATGATTTGATGCCAAAGCAGAACGCTTGAAAAGGCTGCTGAACCCCTTGGGAGGAGTTTGATGGCAGACGACTGTGAGGAGGAAAAAAAAAGAAACAAACCTAGTGGTGAATTTAATGATCGGGTCAGACGACATAAACATTTTTTTGTTTGGTAGAACCTGCTTGACACTGATAAACATTTAAGTCGAGCTTGATTTTATTTTTATGTCTGAGAAAGTCGACTTAAAGAAAAAAACGAGTGAAGTTTTTATCCTCTGATTTATTATTAGACACAAGTGGTAGAGTTCTTGAATTAATAGGTAAAATAGATTAAAAAAAATCTGCTTGTATGATGCATGTATGGTTGGCAGTATTGCTCATAAAAGAATGAAATGATTTAAGCTTAGTCGTGCCACCTGTTATTTTTTTAGAGCATTTAGCATTCGCCATAATAACTTGCACTCCCCTCTGTTTACAGACTGTACAAGTCAGACTTTTTTTGTCACTGCCATGTCTCTTTGGGGTAAAAAAACCCCCTGAAAATTAGGCTAACTCCAACCAAGTTATTTACCTTTATGTTCATGTCTTTATGTTTTGTGGCGTCTTACGGAAAAAAACTTTCTTTTAATGCTTTGTGGATTTCTTTGGGGTGTTAATTAAAACAATTTCAGCTGCTGCCACTGGGCGTAAAGACCACAGTTTTATCATGATTTTTTTTTATCCATTTAGATTATTCAGATTGTTTTGGAAGTTATTTACTAGTAAAACAAACCAATTTATCATTTAAAATCATAGCCCTAAATGGAAAAATTCTAAAAGATCATTTAAATCAGAATACTTTTTGCACATTAAAAATAAATAAATGAATTGGTAAGTAATTTAGCAAACTTGTTCCAAGTACAATTAACATCATTTCATTTTTCATTTATTATTTTTTTTTTTTTTTTTTTTTTTTTCTTGAAAGGACAGGTCATCAAAAAATAAAGGAAACCAGGAAATTCAACCGAGAAACTCAATCAGAGATGTTCAAAATAATATATAAGATCTATATACATTTATAATTGCAATAATATGTCTGCTCTTAAAGGGAATGGGAAGACGGCAGACTTATTTAATTCCACCCCCAGTTCTTAATCATACAATTTTAACCATATTGCTTCTGTCTGTTTGGACTTTAAGAAATACTCAATAAGTACTAAATAGAATAGGAAAAAAACCTGACTAGCTAATAATCACTTAATGGAAAACGAAACAAAACAAATACATTAATTAAACAAACTTGTTCCAATACAAATAACATCAAACTAAAATGTTGACATGAAAAACATATTTTAGTTGCAGTTTTTTTGTATTGCTTAACTCAAAATGGAAAAACTTCAACACAACAAGATTAAAGTAAGGCGCACACTTAAACACTAACTTTACTTATATGAGCCAAGTTTCTAGAACCTTTAGGAACTTTTTAAACTGTTCTCTTTTTTTCACTTTGCTTATAACACACTTTAAGTTTAATGAATTAGAATGACAGTTTGAAACTAAAGTGATTTTCATATTAGGTCCGTTTTGATCACATCTCCATTGTAGTCGCCAAAAATCAAAGTGAGTTAAGCAGATGTTTGCGCTTCATAAATCACATTTTGAGGTCCTCTGGCATGCACAGGGTGCAGTGAGCCTTTTGGGCTTGATTCAGCAGAATTATCAGGATGAAGTGATGGGTACACATGCCTGAGGAGTCAACACTAGTTTTCTGCAGCCATTCATTCTTCTTACATTGTATTTTGCATCGTCATAGTGTCTGAAAGCAGTCCGTAGTTTAAAGTGACGTCATTGAAATAGAATTAGGATGAGGAGAGGGTGTCAAATCCAAGCCATTATTGACGGAGCAAAAACTTTTTGATTAACCTTTGTCTGTCTTTTTTTTTAATTAATTAAGTTTTTTATTTTTCCAGCAACCATTTGGAGAAGAGCCTTCAGCTTCTGATGGACAGAGTGGATGACATGAGCCAAGACATTGTCAAATTTAACACCTACAGCCGCAACCTGAGTAAGCAGCAGCAGCAGAAGCACCAGGTAACACCCACACAACCAGCGCTCAACACAGCTGAAATCTCAGCATGCATAAAAAAAGGACACGCACACAAAGACGTGGGGGGGGGGGGGGGCTTAAAAACAAATACAACTTCGACCACAGTCTCAGCAGGAACATTGTCAGTATATTTCTGTCAAACATGGACTCATCCAATTGTATCTGTAATCACAGCAGGATTGCAGCAGGAGCACCAGGTAGTGCAAAAACAATCCAGCACGCAAGCATATGTGCACACAGTCCTCCAGGCTGATCTAAATATACACGTGCTCCCACTGAGGGGGGATCCATAGCCCGTATTTAATAATAATGATAATAATAATAATAATAATTTGAATGGTAAATATACTTGGTAAACAACTTGTAACATGTTTAGTGAAAAGCAGAATCAAGTTGAAGTAATTTTTCACTACGACAATCAAGATTCATTGCAATCTTGAGGACCCCCTAAAATGAGATGATTCATCTCAAGAGGCTTATCCTCTAAATAAATAAATTTGAGATTTGAAAATCATTTAATACTTAGCCACACCATATTGTTCAGGGTTCCTGCAGATCCTCAAGAAATCTTAAAAGGCATTAAATTCATGAATCTAAAAATAAGGCCTTAATTGTCATTAAAATGTCTTAAATCAGTGTTTCAAAAGTCTTAAAATCTGTTTATTCTTTTATAAATAATTTACCGTAACGTTGCGCCATTACGACAGCAGAACCAACTACATAACGTTGTGTCAGTGGGACTTTCACCAACATGGGGAAATATAAATTTAACAAAAATTACCTGTCCAATGAAGATTTTTCTTAATGTTTTTTATTTTTTTGTATTTTTGTTGTTTTATAGATTTTCTGGCAATTTTTGTAGTAATTTTGTGTGTTTTTTAGAGTGATTTTGATTATTTAGGGTTTCTTTGTGGGCCACCAGTTGCACGTCTGCACTAGACACTGGAAACATTTTTACCTAACCCTATGTAATTGATATGGCATATTTTTTCCCCACTTATGTTTACTGTGAAGTTGATCTTCAAAGGGCAATAAAAAGTCTTAAAATCTTGAATTTAATTTGACTGAAGCTGTAGGAACCCTGTTATTACAATATTACTTTTTAATTGTATCCATTTAATCGAAGTGAATTACATTTTTGCATGACTACATAGTGATATATTTTGAGGCAAATCATGTAGCAAAATTACAATTCATGAAAAAGGAGGGAAGAATCGAGATTTGCCACATTAGCAACAATGGATGGGAAAACATCTTCAACTGATCAACTTTCCAGCACAACACGACACAGGGGTTGGGTCCATTTGACATGTTGGGGTTAATGAAATGTGAAAGAATAAACTAGACAGACAACATAAATATTTATAAACTTATCTAGTTTAATTTTATGATGCCGCTTTTTGTCAAAGCTTTTGCGTGTTAAAAGCCACATTTTCCTGTAGCCGGCGGGGGTTTGACATTTGGGTTGCCCTCCACTGAGTACTGTCTGTCAAAGCCAAAGATTGTTGCTTGTGATTGAAACATGCCAATCCCCACAACCACTCACACTGACATGGAGCCAAAGCACCAAACCAAAGTCAACTCAGATGTGGCAAGTTTATACTTATTAGATCAGGAAGTCGACTTATAAAGAATTCCGTTGTGATGGTTCATCTCCCCGCAGCTCCTGACATTTGTTCACAGACGATCAGTCTTGTCTCCTTCTGAAAAACTCACCTTTATCTGCTGCAACATTTTTCTCAGTTTTTTTTTTCTTCTTCTTCATTTCAACTTCTACTAAACCCAATGGTGTGATATCCTCACACCAGGATTATGTGTTGTGCAGTGACGTGCCGTGACCACTAGGGTTGGGTAGGCACGGCGTTGCAAATCAAGACCACAAATGACTTTTTTTTTTTTCCTGTCTTTTTTTCCCCCCTTGTCTGCACATGCTGTCAAAGGTCAACACTACAAGAAGTGCAATCATTATGAGACAGCAATGACAATTTTCAATATAGCCTCCTCTCCCAACAAGATATATCTCATGTCACAGCAGCGCATCCGTTGTTTGTGTTGGAAACACGGAAAAAATGACAACGACTCGGACGGCGGAGCTGTCTGCGGTGCTGAAACCACGTCTGCATCCCAAATTCACGTAACACTCTCAAAAGAGAGAGAGAGATATTAAACTTTAGACTTACTTTATTTGAAGATGAAGTCCATGCGCCTGTCTTTCTGGACAAAGATGTCAATCACAGCAGTGTAAAAGTCCGCTGTCTTGGCCTTCAGCTTTATGAGTCTCTCTTTCTCAATGGATATGAGAGCCAGTGATGAAAGTCTTCCTTGCTCTGTTCTGTTGCGGCTGTAAGTTTTGATGCATTTTAAAGCAGAAAATGACCTCTCCACCGATGCTGTGGTGGCTGGAATGGTCAACACCAACTTCAGCAGACCAGACCTTGTCGGTGATGCCACGGCCGCCAAACAGCAAACACGGAAAGCAGAACAGCCGGTTCCGTGAGGCGCATCCACAAAGCCATTCCTTCCGTCTGTACCATTCACTTAGGAAAGTCCGCACACTTTTCTGACCTTTCTTTTGCTGAAGGTCTGGTAGCTCAGGTGTTGGTCTCCCATCTTTTAAAAGCTGTCGCTTTTCTTCAAAAGAAAGTTGTGAAATAGTATTTATCCTCTCCATCGCTGTCATCCAACCTGTAGTGTAATCCCGCCCGGGCGGTATCCCGCCCACTAGATGTGGCCACGTGATATCTGTTTTGTATTCACTATGCACTGTGCGTACGTATTGGATTAACATAGCACGGTTACGTCCAAAGGCAGGGTAGCGATTTGCCTTTCTGCGTAAATGGTTTTTCATAGTGGGTCCGTGGGGAACTGACTGCGCATGCGCAAACGTCCGTTCACGTGATATGGGGCTAAACTTTAGCCGCTAAAGGCAGAGCAGCAGTGTGCCTTCGGGAGAGGTGTGTCTTCCTCCTCGTAATACAGGAGTGGGCAGCATCTCTGCCATTCCAGGAAATAGGCACATAGCGATGTTTAGTCACTTTCAAACTTATAGGTACTGTTGGCTATCGGAAATTGAAAAAAAAAAAATTATGACTATAAAAAAAAAAAAAAAAAAAAAAAAATATATATATATATATATATTTTTTTTTTTTTTTTAAATGAATATGTAATTCATTTAAATTCACCCTGGGTAGGCACTGCCTACCTTGCCTACCCTGACTGCACGTGCCTGGTGTTGTGTGAGGAAGAAGTGGTTCAGAAGGTTTAACACTAGGGGTGTGTATTGCCTGGCATCTGGCGATACGATTCGTATCTCGATACATAAGTTACGATACGATATATCCCGATTTTAAAATATAAGGCGATTATTGAGATTATATATATATATATATGATTTAAGAAACAACTAATCTGTAAATGTCTACATCTTCATGAGAACATTATGTATGAAATACATTTTATTGGCATATTTTACACTCAAAATATTGGCTTTAACATGCCATGTGCCAACAACTTAAAATAAAATAACATACAATCTGCCTATGGCTTTTAAACCAACTTTGGCTTTAGTGCAACATGACTTTAGTTATTAAATTTAGGGTATTTAGTTACTTAGCTGAGGTATTTGCCTAGAACAACAAATAAAAGCAGAAAGTTAGTACTGTCTTTTTAGATTTTAGCTGGTCAACACGCCCAGGTTTCAAGGTTTCATTTCACTTCTTTGTGCAGTTACGATGTCTCCTGCAGTGGAAAAGAGTTTCCTGGTTAAATATATATATATATATTATATTTTTTTTTAATTAAAAAAAAATCAATATAGATGCATCTAGAATCGATCCGAGCATCGGGCGACGTAATATTGCAATATATTGCTGAATCGACATCAAAAAACATGCACAGAGGTAATATTCATATATAAATGATTCTAGAAACCGGTGAAATCCAGTGGTTTCTACATATTCACCCATTTCTTCGTCATTAACTAATTTTTAAACGCCTTCTAATTTAAAAAAAAAAAAAAGGATCTTTTTAAATGGTTTAAAGCATAAATGTCTGAACCGGACAGCTACAGAATGTCCGTTCCTCTTGTGTCACCCTCCTCAAGGTCATTTTTAAAAAGTTGACGAAGCCAAATCATTTTTAACCAAGAATTGAAAATGACCTTTAGGATGAACTGTGACTACAAGCTTTAGTTACACTGCTGATAATTCTAACTTGAGAAATGTATCCGATTAAATTGACACAGTTTTATAAAATGTGGCTCAAGATAGCCTGGATGTTACTGCATACCAGCTAATGGATGATATACAATCAAACGCAGCATGATGCCTGTTGTTGGCTTACAGTCTTCATGTGGCAACTGGAAGATGACGTCACTTCCCTCCATCCCTAACAATGATGAGAGTAATTAATGAACAATATTTTGTCTAGTGCCTCAACATAGAGCTGATTTACAAATGACCCCAAGGAGCAGATAAGAGGCGTTGATGTAGGTGGAGAGAAGGGAGGAGATAAAGTTATTTTAAAAATGATCAGATGCATTAGCTCTTCCCCCACAGTTCATATTCACAGATAATTTAAAAAAAATAAGCACCACTAATTAGCATTAAAGAAATGATCTAAACAAACGACACAGAGACTAGTGCCATTTGTATCTCCTCTAAAAGCTTTGGTACCACTGGCTAAATGGTCACACCATCACATTGTTCAGAAAGATGAAACTGCAGAGGCTTGAGATGAGTCACTGGTGGTGCATGTTAATGAACGCCTACGTTAAAGCAGATGTGTTCTGTCATAATTTACTGCTAATGGAAATGAGAAAGTGTCTCAAGTATTATTGTTGATCCTGACTGATTCATCATTATCTCAGCTGACTGCACGCCAAGCAGTAGAGAGACGCACGCACACACCGACTTCCAAAAATATACATCTGTGAACAGAGAGGAAACACACATCCAGGTGTCTACATGACCCCAGGCAATTTCCACACATTCCAACCATTACCATCCATCATCCTACCCACACTGCCCTCCTCATCATCACAGGCCCTAGGCCACACACACACACACACACACACACACACACACACACGCCAATTTGTGCTCATGTCATACAAAGTACCGCACTGTCCCCTTCCTGTAATAGTGTCTACCTTTTTCATGTTTCTCATGACTCTCTGTGATGAACAAATAAAGTTCAGAGGAAAAGCAAAGTGAGTTTCTATTGAACCTCTCACACATCCATACACTACTTGCTTCACGTAATCTTGTACATTGACCCACCCGTTTCCTGGACAATGGAACCTTATTAATCATCATAGAAAGTTGCAACAACCAAAAAACAACCGTCCTGTGCTGATGGGCCTCCATTCTTCATTTTTCAGGTCTTTGAGTTCAGTAAATTGCAGGTTCCCAGGCTACTTTTTGGCCAAGTTCGTCTTTGTACCATAAAATGTATGTCTCACTGAACTGAAACGCTGCCGCTAAACGCGCCTTTATTTTTTTTCTTTAAATATTTACTATGCTCCACTTTAGGGCTGTGTTAGTCCCATGTATTGGTTCAATGAACAAATAACTTAAGAAATTCAAAATCTTATAATGATATAATATAATTGACTTCGTGTTTAGAAAAGAACCACAAATCATTCAAACTGGTTTTAGGTGACCTTAAAGGTGCAGTCGGCAACTTTCAGATCCCTCCCTCCCCGCTGCTCTCTTGCCCCGCCTCCAAACTTTCCAGAGTCCCTCCCTCAGAGGAGCTAACAAGCTAACGTTAGCCCGACAGCAGGGGGGACTCAATGAGCCTGTTTTTTTCACACAACTTTTTCACATAGTGACAGCTTTAGCAAATATGACAAAGACACTTTTATAAGAGTTACGGACTGCACCTTTAAGTACAGATGCAAAAAAACAGTTCTAAGTGACTGAATAAACCATCAACAATGATCCCAATGTGAAAGCATGCACAAATTTATATTAATAAAAACAATACCAGAGCCGGCAAGAACCATTGGATAATTAGACTTCATCTAAAATGCTTTATTTTCAATAAAATGAAGTTACATTTTCAATATATGGCATAACCCAATGTTCAGCTCAGTAATGATCAGTGGAGCTTATCCAGCTTCAGAAACTCCAAAGATTTCATCCTTAAAAAAAAAGATTTGAAGCCATCAAGGGTTTGTTTTGAAGGGATACTCAACCTCAATGAACTCAACTGAAAGACTATTCTATGTATCTGTAACCTTTACAAGTAGGAATCAGAGATGACTTGGAAGCTGCATATGCATTAAAAGCAATTAAAACACATGTTTGTGGAGGTCGGGGTGCTTGACAAACTGTGACGTAGTGATTACCCAAATACGTTTTAAGGTGTCATCCTTGTACAGCGGAAAGGCATGCATAAACCCAACTGTCATTTTCCAAACTGATTCATTGTTTCCTGGTAAATGCAATGTTAAAATCTGTCCACCGTAATGTTTCTGGTCTTCTGTGGAATAATGTCATAACGTCCAAGTAACTGGATCTCCAAAATGGCAATACAGTGCATTCATGTGATGGTTTGGGTATCCTTTTAAACCCGGTGTATCATTCCAATCATAAACCATTTTCACTTCACATAAGTAAAGCTTTAAGGTTTCATCAGGGCTATTGGAGTCCCACTGTGTTCTGACTTTAGTTTACTCTGGCAAGGCCTTTTAAGTTATTTACCAGTTAAATAATTTTTCATCCAGTTTGTCCTACATGATCAGCTGCCAACTTGGGCAAAACCATTTGAAGAAAAGCACATGTAAAATGACAAAATTTTGAGCGAGTGCAGCTGAAATACCCTCATAGAATGATTATTTGCTAACAAAAACAAGAGTTTTCATAAATGTAACAACTTTTTAATTATGTTTGGATTCTCGTTTGATGAATTAAGCACTGATTATGCAGTGCTTAATTGTACTTCTTTTTTTTTCCCCACCAGAAATATTTTGTACTGATTTATAGATGTGTGGCTGGAAAATATTTAATTTTATTCACTGTCTGGAAGTCAAATTTAACTGCAGCAAAAGGAACAACACATGTATTTCAACGTACGTTGTCAGTTGTGTACGTGCAAATTAACATGTTTTGAGGATTTGAGGTGGCCAAGTACAGAACTTTAAAACATTTTTGCAAGTGACTCGAACGAATGCTCCAAAAGTTTGAACAGTTTTGTTTGTTTCAGAGGCCCCTCACAGGTGCATTGTGGGAGGCTTGTATAAAAGCCCACACGATGCTCCCTGTTCATGCTTCTTTGTGAGCTGCAACCTCTTCTTTCACCACTGCATCAGTCTCTTCTCAGCGGTGCTAAATTAACGAGGCTTTTAGGACCTCCAGAGACCTGGTGCCTCGCTGATTTACTGTTAGTCTCTCACAAATCAATCCATCGCTGGCTTCTCCTAAAACGTCCCTCTTTTCATGCACTGTCATGCTTCTCTCCGTGTCCTCATCTCCCTGCTGTTGCCAGCGTACTCCCATCCTTTGTCACAGTGGTATTCTCATTCCATAAGTTATCTTTTGCCAATGCTTCTTTCACTAACCCCCGCCCCTTTCCCTGTCTTGTCCACCCCTCTTCAGTATCTCCAGAGGCGACAGCAGGAGAACGCCCAGAGGCAGAGCAGAGGGGAGCCCCAGCTGCCTGAAGAGGACATAAACAAAATGTTCAAACCCCCGCAGCCACCACCACGCATGGACACGCTGCTCATTGCAGGTACGTGTTAATACGCCCACACGCGTGCACACACACACACGCCACCACAGAGAGCTCTCTCCCCATGCTCCCATCACCCCCCTGCTGTCTCCACAGGAGCTCAGGTTCTGTTTTGTAATTATCTCCACCATTATCTTGAAATTACATTAATTTAAAGTTTATTGACTCCAACTGGAGCAGGCCTTTATGTAGCTTTTCACGGCGCTCAGCTCTCCTCCACCTCCCAACACTGGTCTGATCCTGTTTATTGTTCAATCACTAATTTGCTGTTTCGCTGTGCTGCTGTTTTCTCCCCCCCCCCCCCCCACCTCTGCCTGCTCGTGTTCTGTTTGTGTGTGTGTATGGGTCTATATCTGCATGCATGGTCTCTGTGGGGGTGTGGTTGTGTGCGTGGGGTGCTTGGATGCATGTGGCTATTCTCCAACAGGGCAAGTTAATAACTATTGCCAGAACGTGAAGGAGTTCACCTCGCAGAACCTTGGGAAGCTGTTCATGGCGGAAGCTCTTCAGGGCCACAACTAAAGGCGTGGAAGGAGAACGTGCACAGGCGGGACGAGAAACAGTCAGCTGTGTTTGCCGTCTTAGGACTTGAATATTTGAATTCTTAAATTGTGCGCATGAACATCTTTGATCATTTGGCTCTCAGTGAAATAAAATAATTTTGCGTCTCTTCATCATCTCCGTCTCCTTTTATTGTTATAACAGTGAAAATGTGCTGGACTTTTCATGATAATTGCAGCTCTTTGTTCAGCACAGGATGGACGTTTTATTTTCAGTTTCAAAGCAAAGAAAAGTGTTTTTTTTTTTGTTCAGATTATTAATAGGCTATAGTTAAGCTTATGACACAATTACACAACACAATGGTATTTATCGCTACATGCTTTTCGTCTCCAGGTTTAAATATCAAGCAGGAGGAAACCAATTATCTGGATTTGTGTGTTGGTTTCCACGAAGGGGACAATGTTTTTCTTTTTCTTGCACGTGGAGCCGCTATGCCTGGGGCAGTCCAAATTTTAAACAAAATGTACCCCCTCAGACACTGGGATGAACCGCAGTAAATAGATTACTGATTATTTTTTGTTGTTCTGAGGTGAAACGGGGTTGGCATCTACTTTCTTTTCACACTTGTACCAATTAACACCTGCTGAAGGGCATAAAGTCCCAATTAGCTTCTTTTTTTTTCAGTGAATAGTTTCTTGCGTTTACTTACGATTAAGACTTTAGGTGTAGTAATAACATAAAAGGGACTGTCATAATAAGCTGGGTTTAATTTGGGTAAATTACTGATTTACTTATGTAAGAAATAACTCATTTAGTGTTTGGTCAAACTTCAGTTTTGTATGCTACAGAGATTCATGCTTTGACTTTTTATCTCACTTGAGAGTCAAACACTTGACACAAATGGACAAATTGAGTCATGTATATTAAATGTTGTTAAATTAGATGTAATCAAAAGAGATGGATGTTATAAAGAGTGTCTCATATTGAGGAACATCACTCAAAGCTGCTGTCTTTACAACCTTGAGATATATAAAAACAACTAAGTTCCTCCACCATGATAGTTTAGAGCAGGATGAGCTTCCTTTTCAGACCCACTTTTAATTAGCACATGTATTGTCAGAGCTGAGATTTCACATCCACGCGATTGAACCTGAGCTTAACAATCCTACGGAGCTAAATGCCAGAGTCACAATGAGAACACGCTGATGGGCATGCTAAAGTGGGTGAACACTGTAATCTGTAAGCTTCACGCTATCACTTCAAAAAGACGGATGGATACGTGATTTGTCATCTTTTGTCACTGGTGACTAGCTGAGACACACAGTAGCCCTCTCACATTGATGAGCTTACCTACTCAGACATATTCAGCACTTTCTAAATGGTAAATAATTCATGGGTGCACTCATGAGTAAATCATCAAATTATTGCATCTTATTTTTAATGAGACACATTAATCCCACAGGACGTATTCGGGTTGCGCTGTGGTCTTCATGCGCAGGGCTCCTGGATCTGGTGTATTAGAGCGTCTGATAACTGTCTCCATGCAGCTTCACCTATACACAATGTGCATCATGCTGTTAACAGGTTCAGCAACTGAAGTCAGCAGGCCAACAGGAAGGTGTCGTATAGGCACCATTAAAAGTCCTCAACTGATAGAAAACTGAAGCATCTGCGATACAGCCCTCTTATCTCTTTAAAATGTTCATGAACCCATTAAATAAGTTGTTTTACCTGAGAACCGTAGAGGCAAGGTGCTCTCTGTCTGTGACAGCTCATCAGACTGAGGTGATGTGGAAAATGTCTGATCAAGGCAGCAGTAAACCATGAGATGCTGATGTCTTCTGCTCGGTGAGATCAGTAGATTTCCCCTTCGTGGAGTTTTCAGGTTTTAAAAAAACATTTATTTCATAGAAAACATTTCTTCCCAAAGGCAAGGCATAAATAACACAATATTCTACAGTAAATATAACATCGGTATATCGTGTATTGTATATTATATGTAATTGTCTGACGCGAGGGACACATCAACATTAATATTAACTTTTAGAATGACCATAACATTAATGCAGGAAAGATCAAAGGTTTTGTGTATTTTTGTATACTTTTTGTTTGTAGTGTATTTTTATTTTTTGGTCGTTTTATGTGTATTTGTTTTTTTTTTTTTCATTTTCTCATATATGTATTTTTGCAGTTTTTTGTATCTGTTATGGTTACCGATGTGTTTTTTTTTTTTTGTCGTGTGTATTTTTGTGGTAGTGTTGTATATTTTTCTTTCATTTTGTGTGTTTTTGGGGTCAATTTGTTGTGAGTCATTTTTGTGCATTTTTTTGTTTTACATATATGAATTGTATGCATTTATCAAGTAAATTTAGCTTTTTTTTTTTTTAATCATTTTGTCGTGTCTTTTTCTTTGTGGACTGAACAACATTAGACTGAGGGTCCGTTGGTTGTCCATGTCTGAACCAGTTAACACTAATTGAAAACCAAGGTAAACTCCTGTATTTCAATAGTTGTGTAAAGCACTAGTGCTGCTGCTTCATCATCACATGAAAAACTAACTAATTGGTATACTTCAACTGTGGAAAAACCCACAAAAACACATTGTATGACTTTCAAATAATGAATTGTCATTTAATTGCGTGAAATAATTAAGTATTTGATACAATGCGCTGCAGGTCTTTAATCCCTGACAGCGTACTGTGCTACCAATGATAAACTTTGACACTGGTTCCAGCTCTCTTCAGGTCATTGACCAGGTTCTCCCATGTAGTAGTTCTGGGCTGATCCCTCACCTTTCTCATGATCATTGTTACCCCACAAGTCGAGATCTTGCATGGAGCCCCAGGCCAAGTTGTGCCAACTGTCGTTGCCTTCTCATCAAGCTGTTTGCCGATTGTACTATAGCCCATCCCTTGTTGCAGTGGTTGGAGTCTGATTCTTTGAGTGTTAGGATGGGTGTCTTTTATATAGGTACAGTAATGTTGCATCTGGTGGTGTGGATGGTGATGAGGAAAAAAAAGGTGGTGTGGAAGGAATCTTCTGGACAACTGAATTGCAAATATTATGATGTTTATTGTACAATCAGAGTCCAAAAACAGGATGTCAAAACCTGCTGAGAGCCGCTGGCCAGATCATTGCAAACTGCAATTTCTAAAGCATTTCCCAGCAAGCGAGTGCCTATATAGACAAGAGTAGGGTCATCCTACAGGGTCATATCTCTTTCAGTCAGTGAAACAGGGCGCTTGTTGTGTGACCCCCAAGTTTAAATATATCTCAATGATACACTGACTCAAAAATGAAGGCCTCTAAGCTCTTCGCTGTGATGTATTGAAACAGTTAACCTTAGCTGAAAAGAGTGTAAACCCTATAATATTGAGATGTTAAAGACTTTGATACACTTCAGTACCAAGTTCAAACTGGTGCAGTTGATATGGGTAATGAATGGAGAACAGGAGGGATTTTTAAAGAAAACCTAACAGGTCTGTGATAGCCTGAATTCTTGGTTGGTAGGTTATCAAATACCTTTTTTATGCAATAAAATGCAAATTTATTACTTAAAAACCATACAACGTGTTTTTGTGATTTAAAAAAAAAAAAACAACTTTTTCTTAGATTATATCTCTCACAGTTTAAGTGTATCTATGATAATTACGGACCTTTCCATTCTTCAGAAGTGGGAAAACTTGGCAGTGTATCAAATACTTACTTTCCTCACTGTAGATGTTGGATCAACAATGAGTTGTGTTAAATATCTTAGCCTGGCGTCATGTTCAGGGCCTCTTGTCAGTTATGACCATATCCCCTCAAACATGTACTCTTGGTTAAAGCTGATGGAGATATTGAATAAATTAATATTCTCTCAGATTTCTTAAAAGTTAGGCAGTGGCTATCCGTACATTTGCCGTATCAATATACCAACATTCCAATCCGTACGCAGCGCACCTCATTGGCCAGTTTAGGTCACGTGACTAAGACTTAACCTTAAGCTTCACCCTAAAAATTGTTGCGATATAGGGTTATAACCTAACCCTAACCCTAAGACGCTACGTACGTGTAATTCTGTAAACGTACCAAGAGCACCGGGGGTTGTCCGTACGGCATCCGTACAAATAGACACTTTCTAAAAGTTATACTTGTTTGTCATTAATGTAACATGTCACTGTTGTCCACTCCATCTACCAACAAAAGACTGATTCTTCTTCATGCCATCTTTATTAAAGTGTCTGCTGTTGTTAGTTTATTCTATTATAATGACACAGTGGCTCTATCTCAGCTTGTGATCTGACCTTGTGCTTCTCATTCCGCGGTTGATGTTACGTGAAGTTTCGCCTGATGTTTGTCATCAGCTTATTGCTAATGATAATTACCAGCCGACCGACATGATAAATGTGTACCGAGACAGTGAAACTCAAGCCCAAAATGATTTCCTCCTCAATTTGTAACATGTTTTCCTGACATACTGGCAGGATGGGGAATTTTAATTTACCAAAGAGGGCCCAAGTTGCTATTTAATAATTAAGGTATCTTCCACTTTGACAGGCACACCTGTGTTTGGAGTGATGGACCCTATGATGTGAGGCATTTTCCCCTGGCAGGTATTGATTAGTCTTTTGAGCTGCTGCTTCTTGAAGCTGTGTTAGTCATTCTGAAGCTGTGCTTGTAGGGGGATGTTGCCCTTGAGGGCTGACTGGGGCACAGCCTCCACTGTCCCTAATCCTGAGATGTGGGAGGAATTACAAATCATCCACTGCCCTCATCAGACCTCGCAGCATTGTGCGAAGCTGTTGAGACACAGCTCGACCCTGCTGAGCGCAAAGCCAGTGACAGGGATTCAGATGGTATTTAAAGTGACAGCGTTTTGATTGTTGGAGAAAACAGTTTGGACTGAATCATGTAGTCACGGCAGCACTCAAGGGCAGCAGAGTGGAGGTGTTTTTGGAGTCTAACTTGTTGGACTTTATGTAACTTATGTCGCAGAAACTCATCCACGGCCTGAGTGAGAAAATAAATCAACAAAAACTAAGAAGTTTACCCTCATGAGTTTAACAAGAGTCTGACAAGTTTATAGTAGGAGTAATATTTGATTATAGATACTGTATATATTAACAAAAACTTTTATAATAATAATAATTCAATTCATTTAAAAGAGCCTTTCAGGCCACCCAAGGAGCTCTGGTCACCAATGAGCTCCATCTCGGATTGAAACTCGCAAACATAAACACAAGGGGCAGTTGTAGATGGTAGCCGTTGCTAAGCTAACTGCTACTGTGCTACTGCTCCTCTCCTCTGCGATTTCCACAGAAACAACCTTTACCTCAGGCTTAGCTTCACTTATTGGCTTAAAAAAAGCTTTTTTTTCTTTTTTGGCCATTTTCTACCGTCTTCAGCGCTGACAGAGAAACTGTTTTTGCACAAAATCACCCTCGTCGCATGGGGGCGCGGCTTGACTTTCCTCTCTCTTCCTCACATTCACGCTGTCTACATTAAAGTTTGTGTAATAATTTTATTTTTTACTTTTTAAATGAGGTGCTGGATCCAATCAAATAAGTGCCAGTCAAAATCTGGGAGCCCTAATTAATCTCTGCATTATCGATACTGCTTATCGATTCAATTCCTTACCATTTATCTTATGGACTCTCATTGGGTGAGGGAATGAAATAATACAAATGGAATTGTTTGCTTTACCTCTTTATTATCTTATCATTGTCTCTTTAATTTCTTGCAGGGCTATCAGCTCTCTTTTAACCCACTAGGTAAGGCAGGTTTAGATTGTTTTCACTGGATAATAATATATACAATATATGACACTTTGGCTACCAACATTTCAGAATATTTAAAGTGCTCCTTTTGAACTTGAACAACTTGATCCAAAACAAATTCGGACATACTGTATAACAAATAATTATGCTGTAAAAAAAGAGAACATATTAACTAAAAGTACAGCTGCACTTATTAAATGTGGTAGATGAACATTTTCTGTGCAGAAAAATGAGCATGTTTGTCTTGTCAGGAAGGATACAGGATCTTTCAGGACTTAGGGTGTCTCCAGCTGTGGAGAACACCCTTTCAGATGGTGTTGAGTATGCTTGGACACAGAGAATTTTCTTAGCTAAAGCTGACACCATTGGCAATGTGTCCCTCTTCATCCACCACCAGAGGGTGGCGCTGTCTTTGGTTGGGATGGGAGGAAGGTTTCGATATAGTTGGACTTCTTCATCCACTCTATGGAATTCACTGTTGAACGCGGAAATGGACAGAATTGGAATGAAACGCTGTCACTGGAACGTTTTATTTATTTATGGGAAAATATTTCCGGGGGAACTGATTATCAGGTTCACCGCCTGTCCCCCTCCTGATCTGGCCACTTCAAACAGGCTTCAAACACCACCTAAATCACCCGAAACACTGCCTAAACTGCCAAAAAACTACGTAAATCATCACGACTCCTAAATACGGAGCCACCAGTCTATGGTTCAAACAACACGCTGCTTGCGTGTGACGTCATGACGTATTTGCGACGTAAGAGGAACCGATAAGCGGTATTGACAGGCAAGCAAACAAACGATTCCAAGGAATTGGATTACTGGGAACCAGTTCTCAGAAAGAACCGGTTTTCGATTCCCATTCCTAAAGAAAATACAGGACCGCAGTGAATTTGAAATTCAACACTGTTTTTATTGCAACACACTAACAAAGCAAAATTTTGTGGTCCAAAATAATTTTTTGATTTACCTCATCTGGCTAGAAATTTGAGTCTGTTTCCCTGTGTTGTATGAAAGTGGTGAGCCAGCTCAACTCTGTTAAAATCCTGGGGACATGTTCACTTCCACCGGGGTCGCCACTGTTTTCTTTGAAGGCTTTTTTTGCTTTCACATACTGTATCTGTCGTGTACATTTTTCAAGGTTTTCTCACCCATTCCTCTTCTTTGCCAAGTGTGCAATGCAATGCTGCAAGAAATTTTTACTGACTGGCCATCGCAATGATCCTTGCTAGAAGAATCACACAAATGTTTGTATTTTCTAATTTCAGCAACAAGTAGCTCCTGTTCGTCCACCATAATCACCATAATTTCATGTGCGGCTCCGTACGCATTGTCTGAAAAATATAGAGGCGCATGACGCAGAAACATTTCCGCTTGAAATGGCCATGCGGGGGGCGTGGCAGCAAAAATGACGTAATTTGTACGCACTGAGCTGCGCGAACTTCGCGGACGCGTCAAGCTTAAAACAGCCTTTATGCCATGGAAGGTTCCATTAATGTTTTTAGGGGATCCAAAACAATATACTGATGCTGGATCAGTTTCAAAGGTCGAAAAATTGCTGAAGTCATTATTGGCGAAATTTAAAAAAAAATCATATTTCTTTATAACCCTTATTGCGGGTTGGTTCCTCAATTAACCCACCGAGTTTCATCCAGATCAGATCAGATTGTGCATTTTGTTGCAATTTTTTTTAAAATTGGGGTGCTACTACTGTATCGTTATTAATGGGGATAGAAACTTCTTTGAGTGAATGATCATAGTATCATGATCAGGATCATTGTTTCAGATAACTGCCAATATCTAGCAAAGATGATATTTGCGCTTCGTGAAGGTTTGCACTCTCTGAGTGTGTTTGTTATTAACATCTTTTAATGTCAACCAGAGTAACTAAGATTGTATCCTAATATTTTTTTAATATTTATTTTTCTTATAGCTTCAACATCTTTGGCGGTGGAATCAATACAGTATGATCTATTTGAGTGTGTGATCGTCAGATAGGAGGATGATCTATAGAGATTGTCCTCTCCATGGAGAGGAAAAGGAGCTTTGATAGTTATCCTCTTTGTTGTATCAAAGGTGGTACTCCCATATGTTTTATTCACACCCTGTTCTATGTCAACAGTTACTTCGCAAAGCGGTGGTAATGGTGCAAAAACAGGTCTCAAAAGTTCCTGAGTCAAGTCATGTACTGTATGTTTTATTGTGGCCATACCAGTCTGTCAATGGGCCTGGTTAGTAGTTGGATGGGAGACCACTGAGAATTCCAGGTGCCACAGTGGGGGACAGTCGCTCCACTGGTATCTGTCATTGTGTCCTTGGGCAAGGCACTTCAATCACATTGCCTAGTATGAACGTAGTGTGTGAGTGAGTGAGTGTTGGTGATGGTCGGAGGGGTCGATGGCAGCCTTGCTTCCGTACGTCTGCCCCAGGGCAGCTGTGGCTACAATAGTAGCTTACCAGTGTGGAATGAAAGAATAATGCCTCAATTCTGTAAAGAGACTTTGAGTTTCCAAAAAAGCACTATATAAAATTGATGTATTATTATTATTATTATTATTATTATTAATAATAAATTTTCCTACCCTGACTCCCTCTTTCCTGTTCCCTTCGCCCTCACCTAGGTGTAACACTGTCTTTTCTTTTTATATTATCCCTTTAATAAAGTGTTCCTTATCCTTCCTCAGGGAGGGCTGGTGATGGTCACAGTTATGCAATAAAATAAATTCATTTATTTAATTGCAATAACAAAACATGCATTGCAGTCGTAAAAAGATTGCACTACATATAGTGTTGTCCTTAGACTGTATGTGCAGACAAAAAAATAAATAAAATGTGTATGTTTTATATAATAATTGAGCTAACATTGAGATTTAGAACAGCTATATGATAAAATGCCTAACGTGACAACAATGTGGTCCAACTTGTAAAGACAACTTGTTTTTCTCTACCGACTATATCTGGACAATCATTTTTAGGCCTTAATGAACCTCTTTAAAATCCAGTCCCGAACTAAAGCAGATGGAAATATTTTGAACTTGTTAGTGATCCTAACATTTGAACAGCTGTGCTGATTAAAAGCTGTTAAAAACATGGTCAGGGTTGAAGAGATTACGCTATATTTTCAAAATGAAGTAAACTAACAGGTTTCAATATTTGAGATGCACTCCAAGAAGAAGGTCCCAGGGAGATTTAGTAAAATTGTAGCCTGAAGAAAAAGACTTTGGCTTGAGCATGCCTGAGGAAAAATACAAATGTTGAGACCTACTGAGAGAAGAAAGACAGGATGTAGTCAGAACTGCCTTCACACTGACACAGTGTATGCAGTTGTATCTGTACAGAGTGTGAATATAAGTTATTCATTCAGTATTTTTGGTCACAATTTAGAACTGTATATCATTTGCTTTCAAAGTTTGCTGCCTTTTTTTCTACATCCAGTTTGCTCGTTTTTTGCTTGCATTCCGATTTCTCAGCCAAATTCATTTTTGTAGGATAATGAATACATAAACAAAAGCACTCAGAGGGGTGGATTCACTAAAGGTTTAATTCAATTCAATTAAACTTTATTTGTATAGCACAAATTACAACAAAGTCACATCAATGCGCTTATCAAAATACGGTATTATGAAGTCAGCCTGCCTTGGTCTTGGGCCTCACTCCCAGTGGCCTAGTCAATACTAATTATAAAGGTGACGAATCTCTTCCCGTCTATTGGTAAGCTAACAGCGACTCCAAGGTCTGTAAATAGACGAGCCCATAGCCGCTCTAGTGGTTAGGTTATGTTATGATTCAGTCCTGTTTATGCGGACTGTAAATCATAAGTAGCTAGGGATATTAAAAACGTGTGTAAATGTCACTCCACGCGCTGATAAGGAGTACAAACTCCAGGGAATCAGGACTGTGCATCTTCAACGCGGCAGAATGCGCCCTCATTCCAATTAGCGCGTTTCCCTTTGATGAATATGTATAGTAGGCAGATTCGTAAGGCAAGCAAGAAAAATGGGAGGAGGACATGCAAATAAATGTATGCAGAGGGAGCAATGCACACGCTGTGTGTGTGTGTGTGTGTGCGCACTTCACCTTTAGTTCACACGTCATGTCGATATTGAAGTTCAGGTGATCTGCGACACTGACTTTTTAAGAAATGTCAAACTTCTTGAAAGAGAGCAAAGTGTAAAGGAATCTGCATTTGCAGGTCGCCCTCCCACACCTTACAGCTCAATTGACCATGAGAATATGTGAGAGGCGTTTTCCAAAATGCAAAGTGGAATTAAATCCACTGCTGACGCAACCCTTATGTCTAAAACCACAGAGATTGAATTTACTTCCCCTGTGATTTATTTCATAACTTTTATTGATATATCTTTCTCTCCTGTATTTGTGGAGCTTAACTTAAACAAGATGTTTTCGCCGAGCTAGGAAACCCGAAAGAGAATGAAAGCTTTGGATGGACGAGCGATTGGGCGTTTTGTCACTCTGAAATGGGAGGAAATACTTAATTAGGATTATAGGATTTGTCTCTGCACCTTCAAATTCCTGAGGAGGAGGCTGAAAGATGTCAGAGGGATATAAGTGTGCTCTCATTTAATCAGTGAGCATGGCTTGCATAGGCCTGACCTCAGCAGTAATTTATTACCACAGAAACACAACCTCCTTCACTGAGCCTGCCGTCGCCTTGTCATTGGTGATAGAGAATCAGCTGGCTGACTATAATGAAATCGGTTATTTCCCTGTCAACTGTGAATACTTTTTCTTTTTCTTATACTCTTATGCTCTCTCACTCACTTTCTTTCTAGCACATATTACCATGGAAACTGTGGACCTTGTATAGAGTATCAGTTGAGAGTGTAAAGTACTTCCTGTGGTATGCCTAAAACAAGAGAGAAAAAAAAGCCCTTATAGAAAGAAGTGTGAGGCTTGCCCTTTATGGAATTATTCCAACATGTTTAAGGCAACCAACGTCTTAATTATATCTTGTCCTATACCAGGGTTTGGGTCAACTATATTTTTCAGTTACAATTATGTTTTCAATTACCCATGTTCAATTACAATTCAATTGCAATTACAGTGACCAGCATTTTTTCCAATTACAATTACCTTTCAATAATTTTCTATCCTCAGAAAGGTAATTAAAACCATTACTAAAGTTCAATTACAACTAATCACTATTACTGAGCCTGAAATAAATAACCTAATTAAATTTAACCTTCCTCTTGTGTTAGCTTTCTGTTAGCATCTATTATGATAACGGGTTCTAAATTTCTTTCCTATCCATTGGTTACCTTGTTAGGCTTCCTAATCCATGAAAATACAGGTTTTAATTATTTTGTTTGGTCGTATTTTGCGTCAGTAAACCCCTAGATTTCATCTACAGTGGGGCAAAAAAGTATTTAGTCAGCCACCAATTGTGCAAGTTCTCCCACTAAAAAAGATGAGAGAGGCCTGTAATTTTCATCATAGGTATACCTCAACTATGAGAGACAAAATGAGAAAAAAAAGCCAGAAAATCACATTGTAGGATTTTTAATGAATTTATTTGCAAATTATGGTGGAAAATAAGTATTTGGTCGTTAACAAAAGTTCATTTCAATACTTTGTAATGTACCCTTTGTTGGCAATGACAGAGGTCAAATGTTTTCTGTAAGTCTTCACAAGGTTTTCACACACTGTTGCTGGTATTTTGGCCCATTCCTCCATGCAGATCTCCTCTAGAGCAGTGATGTTTTGGGGCTGTCCCTGGGCGACATGGACTTTCAACTCCTGCCAAAGATTTGAGATCTGGAGACAGGCTAGGCCACTCCAGGACCTTGAAATACATTGTACGAAGCCACTTCTCCGTTGCCCGGGCAGTGTGTTTGGGATCAATGTTGTGCTGAAAGATCCAGCCACGTTTCATCTTCAATGCCCTTGCTGATAGAAGGAGCTTTTCAATCTCACGATACATGGCCCCATTCATTCTTTCCTTTACACGGATCAGTCGTCCTGGAAACAGCCCCAGAGCATGATGTTACCACCCCCATGCTTTATAGTAGGTATGGTGTTCTTTCTCTTCCAAACACAACAAGTTGAGTTTTTACCAAAAAGTCCTATTTTGGTTTCATCTGACCATATGATATTCACCCAATCCTCCTCTGGATCATCCACATGCTCTCTAGCAAACTTCAGATGGGCCTGGACATGTAGTGGCTTAAACAGGGGGACACATCTGGCACTGCAGGATTTGAGTCCCTGGTGGCGTAGTGTGTTACTGATGGTAGCCTTTGTTACTTTGGTCCCAGCTCTCTGTAGGTCATTCACTAGGTCCCTCCTGTGTGGTTCTGGGATTTTTACTCACCATTCTTGTGATCATTTTGAACCCACGGGGTGAGATCTTGCGTGGAGCCCCAGATTGAGGGAGATTGTCAGTGGTCTTTTATGTCTTCCATTTTCTAATTATTGCTCCCACAGTTGATTTCTTCACACCAAGCTGCTTGCCTATTGCAGATTCAGTCTTCCCAGCCTGGTGCAGGTCTACAGTTTTGTTTCTGGTGTCCTTTGACAGATCTTTGGTCTTGGCCATAGTGGTTTTTTGAGTGTGACTGTCTGAGGTTGTGGACAGGTGTCTTTTATACTGATAATGAGTTCAAACAGGTGCCATTAATACAGGTAACGAGTGGAGGACAGAGGAGGCTCTTAAAGAAGAAGTTAGAGGTCTGTGTAGGTGACCAAATACTTATTTTACCAAGGGATTTACCAATTAATTCATTAAAAATCCTACAATGTGATTCTCTGTTTTTTTTCTTCTCGTTTTGTCTCTCATAGTTGAGGTATACCTATGATGAAAATTATAGGCCTCTCTCATCTTTTTATGTGGGAGTACTTGCACAGTTGGTGGCTGACTAAACACTTTTTTGCCCCACTGTATTTTTTAATTGTAAAATGTGGGAAAGCTTGATATTAAACAAATTTGAATTGTTCACTACATATGTGTAGAACTGTACATAGAACTGTAACATGGTTGCCCAGTTTTGCATTAAATTATAATTGACAATTTTAATAGAATTTTTTGACAATTACAATTACAAAGTCAATTATCTAAACTCAATTACAATTTCATTAGGATTACAACATCAACGGATTCTTAAAATGACAATTACAATAATAATTGTGCCATAATTGTAATTTATTATCAACTACGCGATTACAATTGTAATTGACCCCAACCCTGCTCTATACTATACACACTTCCTGTCATTGGAGGAGCTCCATATTTGCAGAGGCAAACATTTTCCCACATGCCCAATAGATCTTAGTCGTGATTGGCAACTATATGGATTCAAGGTCTGTGTTCTTGTTGCAATTTGTTTCTACCTGTTGGACGGCCGTCGCCTGGTAGTGGCACAAATCCCATCGGCCAATATGAGGTTGTTTTAATCCGGAACAACAGCAGCAGAAGCCCATCAAGGAGGCTTTCTGAGCATGATGCCTTGTCTGTCACATCCATAGGCTCAAGGCGAGCCTACAGTGACTTGTCTTACCCCTGAGCCTCAAAGACAAATAATAGAAGGCACTACTGCTGAAGATCAATCATGTTACATGGAATCTCCTGTTGGACTTTGTCTCTGTGCTATTCATACTGCTGCTCACAGTAGACTTTGCTAATTTATATAAATTTGTTTTACAAGGTGTAGCACCAGGTTTCATCTCCTGGTGGTCATGTCTCTGAGTTTGTAAATAAAAGATAAGAGTGAATAGAATACAGAGGTGTTGCACCGATGGAGAAGAAGGTAACCTTTTCACCGGTGTTTATTTATTTGTTTGTTTGTCTGTTAGCTGCTATACATTACAAATACTTAACAGATTTGGACACATTTTAATAATGCATTGGATTTTATATAGCGCTTTATCATTGACACTCAAAGCGCTTTACAGAATTAAGGCATTATTCTTTCACTCCACACTTAGTGGTGGCAAGCAACTATTATAGCCACAGACTGACGGAAGCGAGGCTGCCACAGTGCGCCAGCGGCCTCTCCGACCACCACCAACACTCACTCACACACTACATTCATACTGGGCAATGTTGTATGATAGATAAGATGGACCTTACGCCATGGGAAAACTGCTTTACATTTTGGATATACTCAATATCCTAAATGTGGATCAGGTTAAAAAATTGAAAAATCTGTTTCATCTTTGGCAAAATTTCTAAAAATCGTATCTCGTTTCGCAGTTGACCAATCTTCATGACATTTGACGCAGTTATGTCAGGTTGGTTCCTCTATTACCTTACCAAGTTTTATCGTTATTGCCCATTCCATCCTACCTTTCCATAAAACGGGGGTGCCCATACATTTGGACCTATACTTTATCATTATTATTGGGAATAGAAAATTCTTAAAATGATCAGGATCACTGAGGATCGCCGGAGGTTTACGCTCTTGTTGCAAATGTAAGTGGTACTGTAAATTTTAACCTCTAGGGCAACTTTTCCACATCTCGCACCAAATCAGTGCATTTCAGACAAACTTGTGACTTATGAAAGACTGCAAGTCTTTTATCACTTCCAATAATGCCATGATAAGAATGAGCTGTCTATGCGCAATGCTACAAATTGTGATGTTTTAAGTCTTTAGCAAAGAAAGAAAAAAACTCATACTAGCTTCATGTTTGTAGCAAAGTTAAATTAGCTGATTCCCTGGGGTTTGTACCACTTATTAGCTTGTGGAGTGTTTGCACACATTTCAATACCCCTAAACCTCTCAATATACTGTAGGAGAGAATGGGTGTTAGAAAAAGGTAAATCATGACAAACTTATGAAAACATCTTTCGTTTTAAATATATTTTGTTGCAATCACTTCATGAGAAGAGCGAGAAGTGAATCGTTTTATTCCTACTTTATAGGCATTAGTGTGCCAAACCGCAAACCGCCTGGTTTTGTTATTAGGCGTTAAATGTATTAATGGTTTTACTGTCATTATGTAAAGAGGTTAGCAGAGCCTATATTCGGGAGGACTAGAGAATCTACTCTATATAATTACAAAGATGGATCCAGGAGGCACAAAGTTTTTCTTTTAACCCACCTTCCCTGCAACTTTCTGCTCTGACAGTTACCAGCTTCACAAAAGTTTGAATAATTTTCCTTCGTACGCATTCAACAAACACAACACAACATGTTCATTTATGAGCGTTCATTTGACGGACAGGCGTTATTGATGAAGTGTCCGTTAGCAAAGCAAAGATAATAAACTGCTGGCTCTAGCTCAATAATTAGCATAAAGATAGGCGAGTGGTATGGATCGTCTCATCTCTCAGCAGGACTGTAAATGACAGCTTGTTTTTTAAATGTCTTTCAGGTCTTTTAAAGCAGTGAATGTCTGTAATGATTGAAAATACCCCCATTCACATCTTTTACTCGTGTGAATGAGGTATCATCTACAGTATTTATGTCGGAAACAATATCTTATAGAGAAGCTTAAATCAGACACTAAAGAACACCTTTCCAACTACTAACACTATGTAAGACAAAGATTTAGAAGAACTCTTCCAAACACAATCTTCACATTCATGTATACACATTTTATAAACACTACCTAAAGGAAGCATATAAAGGCTAAACAGAAGGGGTTCAAGAACAGAGACCTGGGGAACCCCACAGGACATTGCTAATCTGTCATATTCAAAGTTTCCAAAATAACTTCGCTTGTCCAAGTATGACTTAAACCATTGCATTACTTTTTCATTTAGTCCACCCCACGTTTGCAATCTGTGCAACAAAATTGTATGATCTATAGTGTCAAATGCAGCACTTAGATCCAATAGAATGAGAACAGATACTTTTCCTGAATCAGTGTTCAACCTTATGTCATTGATCACTTTGATAAGAGCTGTTTTGGTGCTGCGATGAGAACGAAAGACTGACTGAAATTTATTAAATATTTTGTTGAAGGGTTAGGGTTAATAATTGACATTGTAGTTAACTCATCCCTCAGTGGTTGAAGCTGTTCAAGTTTTTTGTTATTTTGCTGGTTTGTTCTAATGTTTAACCGCTAGCTTACCAATCTACGGGAAGAGATTTGTCACCTTTCTAACAAGCATTAACCTAACCACTAGGAATAAAGCCCAAAACCATGCAGGCAGACCTGCTAATACAGTATCATGTTTTTCGGCAGTCTGTGCCGTCTCCTCGCCCTTCTCTCTCTTTTCGGTTCCAGGTTCAGTTCCTGATCTGTGCTTCACGGCTCAACTAGTCTGAGACATTCTGATGTTCTATCTCTCTATCCTGTTCTGTTCTCCTCCTTCTGTCCACTAACCCCAACCAGTCAAAGCAGATGGCTGCCACCTCTGAACCTGGTTCTGCTGGAGATTTCTACCTGTTAAAAGGGAGTTTTTTCTTCCCACTGTCGCTAAATGCTTGTTCATGTGGATTTTGTCGGGTTTTTTCCTTCTTATTATGAATTTTATATTTTGATAGTGCTATGAGAGGACTTTTGTTGTAATTTGTGCTATATAAATAAAGTTGAATTGAATTGAAAAGAATTTACCTTATTGATTGTGTTTTTTTCATTGAAATAGACAACAAATTCATTGCATTTTCCAGTTGACAGTAATTCACGGGCTATCTGATCTGGGGAGGTTGTGAGCTTTTCAATTACCCAAAACAATGTGCAAGAGTTGTTGATGTTTTTAACAATAATTTCAGAAAAGCACTGCTTCCTCGTTTTTGCACAAGTGTTTTAAAACATTAAACTAGAACAGTCTAGACCAGTGGTTCTCAAACTGGGGTCCAAGGGCCCCCATGGTCTTTAAGCCTTGCTTGGTTGGGGGTCTGTGAAATGGTTCAGAAACACACACACACACACAAAAAAAACCCAACAACAATGTAGCATCATTAAAAAAGTGTATAACTACATAAAGGGGCCTATGCACCATACTTTAAATGTACAGTATATGGATACTGGACATGATACATTGCTGTATCTCTGTGAAGTGCGATGGCTGTTGCAAAAGTTATAAAACTGTGTCAAAACAAGTACCGTACTTAAAAAAATAAAATAAATTAAATGGGTACTTATTTTGTGCATTGGTAATACATTAAACACATTTTATGTCCTATACAAGACTAGCATAGGTAGTCTTGTTCCATAATATATCATCCCACCCTTAATAGAGAGAGAGATGTCTGTGGCCATAATATGGGACAGAGCAGGATTTGAACCACCAACCATCAGATTATTGCACAAACTATCATTACCTGTTGCTTGTAATTCAGAGTGTTATCACTGTTGAATCCTTGGAATTTAGATTCTGGCTTGTCCTCTTTCCCCTCTTATAAAGAACATTTGAAATTTCCATGCAGTCGTATATTATTATTCATCATCAGTTTACCTCTGCTCCTTTAAGTCTAAAGATTCCAGGTTGCCCCCTGGGTGTAGTGATTGATAGGGTGCTTGTGACCTACAATAGACAGACCCACAATTAAAGCCCAACTTATCTGCTGGCAGTGAATCTGAAAGATAAATGCTGATAGCAGCCAGCCCTTTGATGTTTAATCATGCACTCCATGCCTTGGTCTCAGCCTGTGTCCTCAGAATGACTGATGTGCATTTAAATATTTCTCTCCAACAGGTAAACATTAACATTCTGTTCACTTCTTCATTCTTTCCTCCTCCCTTTTAATGCAGTCTGTCTGTTTCACACAGTAAAAAAAACCCAACAAAAAAACAAAAAGCCAGGCCCCAATTCAAGTGTGTTCATTTCCTTTCTGTTAACCAGTAAGACTGGGACAGCAACATCTTTTTACTTTGGAATTATTCATCACGTTTGGAATTATTCATCAGGTTCTTTTTTGCCTTTCCTTTCCTTTTTTTTTTTTTTTAAACACTTGTTATTGTTCACTCTGCTCTGTGCCAAAATTCACTTTTTAAAAAATAAAGCTTCTCACACTCTTTTATTCTTCCAAACTGCAGGAAGACGTTTGTTTGACATCTTTCTGTCTCACGATTTCAACTTTATCTCAATATTTTCTCCTTTCCTTGGCTGTTTTTGTTCTACAACATCATTAATTCCACCTACTCACTTGATTGTGATGCATTCAAAGATTCTTGACTGTGGCCCTCCAATGGCAGCCTGGGGTCTACATCCAGCCTGCCAGACCAATATTTGTTTTGGAAACAGTGAAAAACAAAACAGTATGGGTTTTGATTTGTCGTCTTGTCAAAGATGTGTTGATGGGCTTTTACTCAGTCACTGCTGGAGGACAAGTGCACTTTTCATTTCCCCTTTTGGTGCTGTTTGCAGGTCAATACTTAGCAGGAGGAGAGTGAGAGGATGAAACATTTGGAAGTTTTAAGACTGCAGGTTGAAGCTGTGAAACACAGACCCACATGTTAAGGAAGGCTTTCTGACAGTAGCGTCTGAAGGATTATTATACATATTGAACACTTGTACAACTAGAAAATTTCAGCCGTTGAACGGTCCTGTAAACTAATCAGCTTTTCAAAATAAGAGCCCTTATTCAATGAACTGTATATTTCTCGATAACCGAGAGCTTAAACCCATCTTGTAAATGCCAGAGGTAAAAGTAACGGATTACAAGTACTCATTTTGCTGTAAATGAGTAGCTTTTAGAGGTATTTTTTTGAGTATATATCTAAATCAGTAATTTTACTTGTACTTAAGTACATTACACAGTACATACATTAAAAGAAGCAATCTCAATTACATTTCTACACCAAACCATTACTGAGTAAATTATTATTTTTTGTTTAAAAATGATCGACTGACATTGTGAAACTACAAAAATTTAATGACCAGACAACAATTAAATGCATCACATCATAGCCGACCAATCAGATAAAATCTTCATTCACCATCTCTTTTCTGAGTTGTTTCTGGGTTTGTTGTCGTTGTCAGCACTAATCTCGTGAGAACTGCCACGCAGGCCATTTCAGGTGGCAGTTCTCGCAAGGCTAATGATGGCGTTCAGTTTAGTAAGGCATCTTTTAATGATGATTACATTAAAATACGGGATATTTACGGGAAAATACTAATACAGGAAGATGGCGGGAAAGAGGGGTAAAATACGGGAGTTTCCCATCCAAAACGGGATACTTGACAGGTATGTATGTAATGCATACCTGCCGGCGCACGGAGGAGGAGGACTGACACGCACGTGAACAGCTGAGTAAAGGAACATGTTCTATCTTTGCGCAAAAGCTGAGCACAGTGGCTCTGTGTTGCTTCCCCTGAAGTGCCGTTTACACTGTCTTGACAGCGCACCTTCTTACAGTAAATCTTAGCGCCGTCGACAGTACCCAGCACCACTGTTTGAGAATGGAACCAGGTCAGAGCAATGTGGTTAATCCACCAATTACTGCACAATTTGTGATGCCGTGGTTCATGGGGGCTTCATTTATACCCAAATTTAGTGGAGAAAAATCTAAATTTGTAGAATGGAAAGCTCAGGTAGAGGCCATGCTCAGAGCCCATGGGCTAAGCCAACAACAATATGCTGACTTTGTGTTAGGTGCATTGGAAGGAGAGTCAAAATGAGAGAAATTGCTAATAGGTAATGATGAACGGGATACGAGACTATTTGCAGAGACTGTATGCTAAACCCAGCACCAGAGCTCAACTGAGGTCCCGTTTTTGTAACTGTCGGCAACATAGTGCGGAAACTATAAGGGCATTTATGCTGTGGTTGAAAGAGTTATTATTTAGTTGGCAGTGACCAGAAGAGGGTGAGGCAGAAACTGAACTACTATTAGATCAACTAATAGTCGGTATGAGGACAGGCCCGGTGAAACAGGAGCTAGTTAGACATTTGCGCGTTTGTCACCCTGGATTTTTATTTGAAGAAGCCTGTAGGGAAGTACTAGCTTTAGAGCAGGAGCTACAGATGGAGGAGGGCATAGGCATACAACGGGTAATGGCTCCAACTGCAAGAGACTCTCAGGTATTAGAGTGGGAATGAATGAAAGAAAAGAGAAATACACTCGCAACTACAAATAGATTTAATGGGTGAGGTGAAGAAGGAGATTTCTGAACAAATGAAAGCTCTCTCAACCAACCTGGTAGAATGTTTGGTAGGGGGAGTTTCAGGACCAGCCTTCCACCAAAAGAGGGAACAGTGTGTGCTCAAACTCTAACTGAATGTCAAAGGGTGGCTACCAGACTCCTACCCACCTTATGAAAGTGTAGTAAAACTACCAAAACAGTGACTAGTGGTACTTCCACCAGAGTCATAAATGGTTGTCTGGATGTACTGTAGGTAGTAGAAGGGACAAAGAGTCAACCCCTAGTGATGGTGGAACCACTTTTGGATAACAACGCTGGGTTTCAGATGGCAGGGTCCTTGGTGAGACGGGTCCCCGCCTCTGCAACCCCAATCTATATTCTGTGGAAATCTGATGCTAGTCTGGAAGGATTATTGCAGTGCTCTGTCAAGTGCAGGATATCAAGGAGTGGACAGCAGCATGTTGGCATTGTTTAAGCGCCAAAGCTGGACCAGAGGTACGAGCCTCTTTAATGTCAATTAAAACCTCTTACCCATTTGAAGTGGTAGGACTACATTATTTGTCTATTGGCTGCCCTGGGGAAGAATATCCCTGCATCTTGGTAATAACAGACCTTTTTTAAAAGTACTTTTATGCAGTGCCTACCAAGGACCAATTGGCAAGCACAACAGCATGGGCCTTGTACATCAGCATGATACAGACCTTCGGCTGCCCGGAACGGATGCTCACGGATAGAGGTGGCGCTTTTGAGTCCCCATTAATGGGGGAGTTGTGCCAACTGTATGGATGTCAAAAGAGCCGTACCATTGCTTATCACTCGCAAGAAAACGCAGCCGGTGAGGTCTGCTGTCATTCACAAGTGAGATGGACCAAGCCCAATGGCACAGTAAACTGCCAAATGTATTGGCTCAAACAAATTTCAAATGTATTTATTTAGAGGATAAGCCCCTTGAGATGAATCATCTCATTTTCGAGGGGGTCCTCAAGATTGCAACAAATGACAGACACAGCAAAACAGACAATACATAAGGAAAAACAACAAAACACAATTTACAGTACACACACACACACTTGACTTCATCACATTATATTTATACATATACAGTATATATATACAGTATCTATACACACATAAATAGAAACATATACATACATACAAACCAATGATCAAAAACACTGACATGAGTTCTGGAGATGGTGTACAAGAGCATTTTTAAACAGAGGCAGAGAAGTTAGAGAGTGGATTTCTCGTGGGAATATGTTCCAATCAAACGGAGCTTTATATTCATATGAGTGTTTTCCAGCTTCTTTTTTGACTCTGGGGACTATAAGGTATGATTGATTTAGGTGACGTAAACTGTAAGAGGATCGGAGAGGAATCAAATGTTGTTTTAGATAATCAGGAAAACTGAGATTAATACATTTGAATATAAATAATAACAAGTGAAGCTGTCGTCTGGATGCCAGAGTGAGCCATGACAATTGCTCATACATCTGGCAGTGGTGAGTTCTAAAAGGACAGCAAGGATAAGCCTACACAGGCTGTTGTAGGTGACCTTAAGTGGTTGGAGTATGAAGACAGTTTGATAAATTATATCACTGCAATCAAGAATGAGCAGTATCAACTGTGACATTATCCTTTTTCAATCTGAGAAACTGATATGAAATTGTATTTGTGATAGTTTGTATGAGTTTTAAAAGAGAGTGAAGAGTCAAGCCATAAGGAATGTGTTCTATCCTACTGAGTGAAAGGCCGAGCACGGTTCCTGTGTGTTGCTTCTCTTGAGGAGCTGTTTCCACTGTTATGACGTCTCCCGGAAGAGACGGTGCCACACTCACGCCGCTGCGGTAAAGTAATGTGTTCTATCTTTGCACAAAAGCTCAGCACAATGGCTCTGTGTTGCTTCCCCTGAAGTGCCGTTTACACTGTTTTGACAGCGCACCACTGGACGCTGTCCAAAGAGGGGCCGGGGCTGACAGGAGAGACAGTGCCACGCCCCCCCAGGCAGCGTAGTGCACTGAGGGACAACGACGGGACGCACCAGCATATGGAATAGGAGTTACTGACTCATTCAGTACACGCATTTTCCTACTTGGGACCAGCACGTTTCGTCTGACTGAATAAGCGTATTGGACGGGGTTGGAACCACCAACGGCTTTACTTTTGAGATATTGTTTTAAAGTGTGAATTTTATGATCCAGAAACCTATTTTTTATACACAAAGAATATTAAACCTACATTATAAAGTAATCAAACTGTCTGGGCTTCGTGCTTTAACAGTGGAGACAAAGCTGGGCCTGACCACCGCACAGTTGTGCGACATTTACACCTCTGATAAATGCACATTTATGGTATTATGTGACTTTTGTTGTAATATCTTTTGTTGAAGTTGTTAAAGATTACACTAAAAATGGAAAAAATAGCTAAAAAGTCCAATAAAAAACTTTTTTTTTTAAAAGGAACGGCTACACTGTTATATTTCCTCTGCTCAAGTTCTTGTGTAAAAAATTGCTCCACGGTAAAACCAAATTCAAGTTTCAGAACATGAAACTGCATTGCTCGCCAAAATGCTAACAACAAATATAACTGAAAAATAAGGACACATTGAAGCTTTATTGTGTTATTGTAGTGCTCAGAACCTAACGCGAATGAAATATATCATTGCTGTTTTAATTGATGGCCTCTGTAGAGTACTGATGTTGATGCACATCCATGGGAAACCATACTTTACAGCATTTTATTGGAATTCTTGTTTGACCAGAGGTTTAAGAAGGCGCTCTCGGAAGCATCTGTCTTCTCTCTCCCTGGCTTGTATTGACTGCTAGCTTGTGGAGTTGAGCTATAGTACTGATTTGTCTCTGCTGTTTTACCTTAGTGTCCTATTCATCAGCCTGGGGTAGTTAAGCATCATGGGACGTCTTTTTTTTGTGCAAAGTCATCCTTATTTCACTTTCCTCTTAATGGTGACAAGTGCATCCAGATTTGAGATGCAGTGCATTATTTAGCTTGGATTTAAACATTGATGTTAACCTAGTCTGAGCATTAAAGGGCCCATGTTTACCTAAATCGACTTTTTCTGTGGTTTAAACATCATACATATGCCCAAAGTGTTTTTTTTTTTCATTGGTTCCCTCGATTGTTAGTTAGAGGGCAATTTGCTCTTTTCTTATTACAGGGCGAGCCCAAGCACCTCTTTCTAATTTGATGATGCATTCCCACTTTGATGATGAAATAGATGCGGCACTGAGCTGGAGAAGCCACACCTCCAGGAAGCTCTCTGCCGTGATTGACATGTATTTCAGCGTCCTTAGTGCTTTGTATATATTTCTACAGTCTATGTATGTACCTGTGAACGCCCCGCCCCCACGCTTTGTGTCGTGTTTATAAAGCAGCATGAGCTCTGCTACGGAGTGGGTGGGCCGTCCTCTGGCCCTACGTCACCATGGGAGGAGGAAGTCAGTGTCCAGTCTATAGACACACCCACTCATGAAAATGCATAAGTAGGCCGCAAATCAGCCTGTTTGTGTAGAGTTCCTCAGAAAGTGACTTTTCAGAGGCTAAAACTCTGGAAAACAGGCGAGTTTGGGAAAATAAACCTCAATTACTATGTTTTTGGGGTTCTTAGAACAAATGGAGATGGGTGAAAAATAGCAAGACGTGGGACCTTTAAGTATACACGATATAACCACAACACTTATTTCTGGAATTACCAGTGGTGTGATCAAAGGTAAGGTGTAGGAGCACAGGGCATCATCATTTGTAATGCAAAGATTAAACAATAAAAAGATGAAAACAAGAGGGAGATTTGATGGATTAGCATGCAGAAACCCAAGTGTATATTTGAACTATATGGCTTTGGAAAACAACACCAAAGACTTGCACAGCGGTGAACTCTGCAGTCTTCTAAACAAAGGCCTGCTAGGGAGCAGAGAGCATAGATACAAACAGGAAAAGCCTCAACACTAAGGTCAAATTTGAGGGTTCAGTTTGTTCCTGGATAATCACCTCAACTCACTGTGAAGTCTGATGTCCACCATGAACACAGCTGTCTCCTACTGATCTTTGGCATCTTTCATTTTCTTTATTTTTGAAATTGTGCGTGTTGTGTACATTTGTTGATGTGTGATATGAGTGTGGATGCGTGTAATGTAGGCTCTCACATTTTCTACTTTTTACTAGAGCCTACGGTCAGATGCAGTTGCTACTTAAAGTCTAATTTAAGTAGTAAATATTTCCTCTTTCGTTCCTCTTTGTCTCCAAAATATGTTTGGGGAAGTAGTAAAATAATATGTTTCATCATTTGGTAAAAGAAAACAATGTTTTTTATGTAACTGCTTATGACTTTCCTAACAAAAATAACCCCACTTTCACCTTTAGGGAAGACTTTATATAATAGACTGGGCGTTTCTTACTGCTTCAAGAGCCCCACCCATAAACAAGGCATCTTTTGAATTTTCAGCTTTGACGCTGATCAGCTAAAACCTCACGGTTTAGTTACTCTTTAAGCAGTAAAAGTAAGTATTTTTTTAAATTAATTGGATTACCGTATTGCACTTGTAATTTTTAAAGGTTTGGTTTAGTTTAGTTTATTGCACTCTCTTTGAACGTGTTAACACAATTACACCGGTGAAGTAAAAAATACAAGTGAAGAAACATTAAATTAATGCTGTTAATGCATTCAAACATCAAACAATCAAAAAAAAAAAAAAAAAAAAAAATAACAAAACCGGACCATAAAGATGTAGGCTGAAGCCTTTGCCATTTTTATCCACTCTTTGCAAATTCATCTTTTCTAATTCATTTACCCTGTACGGGGTTGCTGGGGTTGTAAGGGGAACACCCCGGGTGGATTGCCAGTCCATTACAGGGGCTTTGCTTTTGCATCGCTTTTTGACAAACGCTAGGACCGGGACCCTGAACTTCGTCATTTGATGTCGATTTATTATCTTTGAAGGAAGCAGCCCTCCCACTGACATCCAATCACATTATTGTGGAACAATGATTTGCTGCCTCCACCTGTGACCTGCCCACATAACACAGTGCATGAATAACTCAGAGTAAATCACAGCATCCCAACACATACACACAGATAACAACCTAATCCCAGAGTAAGACCCTGATCAGCAGAAGCGAGGATTGTGAGCGTGTGAGGAAACAAAGCAGATATCCAGGGCCACCCATCTTTTCTCTGCTAGTTATCTGAAAGTTATTACAATATTTTAATTCAATTTCTCCCAAGCTACCTGCAGGGAGATGCTGTAACTCTTGGATGCAACGGCCAATCTGCTATTGCAGGGCGATGAGCAAGCCCATCTCAGCCATAACAGGCTTTTGCAACAGTGCGATGGCCCTGCAGGTAAGTGATTTAGAGAAAATCAGGTTGGTGCTCTTCAAACCTTCTGCCACAAAGGCCAAGGCCAAGCAGTTGTAAATTTTTTTCTCAAAGTGTCAGCATTTTCCTCATTGCTTACTCCCAGCTTTGCTGGAATACATTTTCACGCAATTTTCAGAGCTGAAATTGGTCATTTCCATTGCTTCTTTTTAACCCAAGAAGTCTAAAATTCATCCGAGGGTGCCGTTTGTGGACTTGTCTAACTGTGTTTGACTGTCCACCTAAGCCATATACTCAGTAAAGAGCAATTTCTCAATCCCTCAGTCAATTGAGAAGGAACTGGTTATGCTCCACAGGGTTGATTTGACATGGTTGGTGCACAAAAAGGGAGTATATCTGATGGTGTTCAGGCTGACTGGATACCTAGCCTAGGTCTAATATTAGGGATAACTCTATAGCAGTGGTGGGTAGTAAAGGCTGCTCACAGTCTGTATAGAATGTTCTTCAAATGCTAGATTTCACATTTACAGTACATATGTGTCATCATGCCTTCATCTAAATGGATTGGAATGATTGAGTATAAAGGCCAAAAATCTTCAATTTTGTAAAAAAAAAAAATACAGATTCTGTAAAAGGAAAAAAAAAAAATTAATTATGAAAAATGCAGGATGTCATGTCAGAATTGATGGAAATGAACACAAACAAGTGTTACACTAAATATATCCTGAAATCTTACAAGCTTGAATTTGTATCTCATTCTGGAGAGAATTAACCCATAATTCTGCACTCACAAAGGCCACGTTTACATGGGATCTTTAATTTCTTTTTAATTCAGAATAAAAGTTAAATCTTCTTTAAACTGACCTTGTACACACTTGATTAAACTTAAATCAGAATTAAGTGGCTGGTTTATTCCGATTTTAATTATTAATTAAATAATTCCTCTTTCTTGAAAGCATTTCATTCCCTTTAAAGGGGACATATCATGGTTTTAAATCCTTCCTTTTTACATATAAATCATACAGTTGTGGTCTATATAAAGAGGAACTGCAATGCTTGGTCTGAATTCCTCATTATTATAGCTCCACACACACAAAAATGACCTTACCCACAGATGTGGATACATTTCCGTGAAAAATAAAACTCAACCGGCACTTCGAAAAGGTTCTGATGCTGGGAGACGGTGTAATGAAGCGTATGGGTTACTACATCCAACAACCCAACATTTTGACTTATCCTCTCGTAACTTCGGCATCCTTGAGCTTGGACTACAGAATAAAAGCGAGAAATAAAAATGGCGGATTGCTCGAAGTGTTGGACCTGGAGTTGATGTCCTAATTTGGCAGTTCCGCTGCAAATACTGTGATGTAATAGTTCAAAAAACGTAATAGAGAATAGAAAAATCGAAACAGATTGAAAAATATGAGCAAAACAGAATATAAAGATATCTACGGAGCACCTGAAGAGACTAATTTGATTTTTTCTGTACTTCTAAGCACTCTAAATATATTATGCATTTAAGGGCTAAAAAAGTGGATTTAGCATGATATGTCCCCTTTTAGTTAATGCCAGTTGTTCTGCGCATGAGCGACTTGCTGCAATGACGCGCTGGTGACAACGTAGTCCAGGATGGCCACCCTGGAATCCAGCTGAGACTATTTATTTATTAAGAGCCTTAAAAGAGATGGATATAATGAAAAGAGTGGATGGACAGAAGAATAAACATGTGGACATTCACACAGACTTATTATACACAAACACGGACCTTGGCAAACGGAACAGCTTCATTGGGGCATGAAACACTAAAGCTTTACTAATGATGTGTGGATCTATGTCCTGTATAGTGGAGGTAGAGCAGTTGTTGCATTAACCGCTGGCTTTGATTGACCAAAGTATGGACTTCTATCTCCCTTCTCCACTGATCTCTCTTCTTCTGCTCCGCGGAACAAAGCGAAACTGTATGTTATTGTCAAGCTGCTGCTTCAAAACTACAACAAAAATAAAAGTGAAAACAGTTATCATGTGTTCTTCTATGTTGGAGCTGAAAAGAAAAGGTTTGTTGTGTTTTTTTCCCAATAGACACGATATGTCACATTCGCCCCCTGTCCAATCTGAGCCTTCCCAACTCTCAGACCAAAAGCGGAATTGAATAAAACCGAATAAACCAGTTTTCAATGTAAACCTCTATTCGGAATTACTATTTTCATGTAAACATGAAGCAGAACACTTTAATTCCTGCGTAAAAAAAAAAAAAAAAAACATCATGTAACCGTGACCAAAGATAGCAACAGTGCTGTGAGAAGCCATTGGGTTTCGTAGGATTGAGAATTAGCTTCCCTGTGGGTTGTCAGATCTCATGATAATTTGGCGTGCGTCCTTCAGCGGTTATATCACATCCCTGACCTCAAGGCCAGCCAGTGATCCTGGACTTTAAATCAAAAAGGAATCACTATTGAAAAGGACACACATTGCTCCTTATATTGGGTGAGGGGATTGGCTGCAGACACCTGTGCACACCATGGAACAGAATGGAAGAAAAAAAAAACCTGTGCAAAGCATGCAAAGGACCAAACAAAGAGGATAACCAAATTCTTTGCTATGTAATGGTTTCATACACCATCATAAATTGAATTGTGTGGTTAGTTCGCCTGAACCTTTTTGGCCATTCAAAGGTTTTGACAATGCTCTACAGTTGAAAAAGAAGATCCTATAGTCGTTTATTACGTTTTAAGGTTGTGATTTATGTTGCAGCAGTGAGCTGCTTGCCAAGTGTTGACAAAAAAAATCCAAGTCTTGATGCAAACAGATTAAAGGTTCTGTACTTTTGTGCATTAGATTTTCTGATGGCTAAGGTTCGTCTTGAATCCCTGTGATGTTTATCGACTGATGTGGGCGATACTGATCTGAAAGTAATTATTCCATCTGCAGGCTGTCGTTTGTCATTTTGTCAAAGCTGGGTTTGGCCGAATGACTGAGAATCCAGCTCAGACTGGATTTTGTTCTTTTTCCTCTGGATGATTAGTGTTGAGGAAGTCTGCGGTCGGCAGCTATGTGATGTTTGCTGATAAAGTGGGGTCGGGTTCAGCCACACACCCACCATGAAACCACACTGCAGCTGTTGACTCTGCATCATGTTGTTGAGAACATTAACAGGTTGTGCTTTAACCTTTTTTCCCCCTATAGGCCTCATCAACAAGCCCATCTTCATATCTTTCTGCTTTTTAGTGCTGTGTGTGTCCTGCTGCAAGAATTTGTGAAATTGCTGGTTAATCTTGGCCAACACCAGGGCCAGATTGCTGTCTGTAGCCAGACTCTCTTCAGTGACTGTAGAGGGATATGAGGCCTCACTGAGGAAAGCAAGAGCTCCTAATTGGATATTACATATAGCAGAAGTAGTTTAGAACTCCAGGAGAAAACTACTTTTGTTGGTAAAAGTGCAATTGTAGAGGCAGGGGAGATAAAATGAATGTAATTCTCATCAAAGAACAAGTTTATTGGGTCTAGAATATAGATTAAAGAAAGAGATGGGGTTTCATCTTTTCACTCAATGATTTACTACACTGATATACTTTCTAATCAGATTTCAATGGGGCAAGCAAAGCTTCTTAACACAAGATCTCGAACATTTTTTTTTTTCAGCAAATGCAGCACAAAAAAACATGTGTTAGTAGAGTTTGTTTCTTCCAAACTGTATCATGGTCTCATCACTGTAGAGATCTGTATTCAGAGTCACTGTGGAGCAAGCTGAAATCATCTCATTTTTCACGTCTACTGCTGCTTCATTATATTTGGAGTTTGTACAATCATTTGTGCGGGAAAACCTTGCGGCAAAGGCAAGCCTTTGTTTAGGTTAAGAGTAGAAGGGACTAATGTGTATCTATGTGACAAGAAATTTAAGTCATGACCTATTGATTTGGCCTTTTTGAAAATGCTGTGCAGGCTTATAACTCATAAGCCAAGGAGACCTCTAACTCTGGAGCATCCTAAAGGGAATGTCTTTAATCTGAGCTAACTTGTTGTTGGGGGCTGAAGTTCAATTCAGGAGAGCAACATTTAGAAAATGAGCAATTACTTTATGCATCCGCTGAGGATGGCTGAAAATGAGCGCAGCTTACTTGGAGGGCTGCTGGAGGGTCAACAGCAGGACGGTCCTTGTTGCTGTGACCTTGCAGACCAACCATGAATTTCATTACTTGCCTTTTACCGTTGGTGTGACAATGACAGTCTGTGCTCCCTGAAGTTTACTTTGGGCATCACTCTCAGGCCAGGAATGCTATCAGGTTACAAGTCTGTTTGCCAGAAGAAGAAAAAAAAAATATCACTTTGGCTTTGAGATGGAGGGCTCAGCTTTGAGATTTCATTTCACTCTTTCATTTTCACAGCCACAGAAAAAGCACCGCTCGCTTCCATTAGTGTGGCTGACTTTTCAGAATGCACTGCTAAGCATTATCTGAGGTTGCCTCATGGTTGTTACTAATTGATGCAGCAGTTAGTTCATTATTTCTGTCTCCCCTGGCTGCACAGATATCTGATTCATACATACCCCTTTGCATATAATCAGTGTGATGACATAGCTATGGAGCTCAACATTCAAATTCAAAGTCATTAAACAATGCTCATGAATGCTATTAATAACACTAAAGGTAAAGTCAGGTCTTTTGTATGTCTGGCTCTACCTGAGACTGCGCTGATTCACAATCCAACAATTAAAATGCACATTGTTATTAATATTAATGGAATCTACATCAGAGGAAAAAAAAATCAGGCTATATTCTCTTTTTATTGTTTAAAAGTTCAGATGAGGTAGACATTTGTTTAGGTTACATTTTCTCACAGAGCTCTAACAGGTTGACAATATTGACAGCGGTCTGCACTATGTTGCAAGCTATTACTGCCGTTACTGATCCCACATGGTTTTGAACTCCACGATTGTGAGTGTGACAGCCAATCTCATCCAGATATTATTCTGTTTTTATCCATCATAAAAATAGAGCACCAAAGTGATTACCCAGAATTGTGTGATGGTTTCGGTGATAAACATTGATTTTACTGCTAAAGCTCAGCAGACAGCAGACTGCAGCTAATTCAGGACAGAGAATGAAGTATTTCCTCCAAGCATGCCCAAAACATATCGAAATTCAGTTCTATAGATTTCAATTTACAAGTTTATCTCGAAGGCAACAGTTGCCCGTTGTCTGATTTCATGCTGAAAGATACATTTTAAATAAAGCTGACAAAATGTAATTCTTAACAATAACTTTTGGGTTCTCTTTTTAAATCATTGGCATGAAGACACCGTTTAATATCGTGCTTTAAAACAGTCGTTGTATATGGGAAATACATAATGCAGACTCATGAGCCCTGGGCTTGTTTTTATCTGTGTACCATAATGAAAGACTGAGATACTCTCAGGTACTTATGTTGATGATAAAACATAAAAATATCATGGGATGAATGAATGAATTATAATATTGTTAGAGGTGCACAACAAAATTCCAACTAAACTAGTGTTTCTTACTCCATTTTTAGATAACTAATAGATGTGGTCAGTAGAAACTTTGAAAACACAAGTGTAGAATAATTTATCATAATTTAATAATAAATAAGAACAGAAAGTCTAATCTAGCAGTAACGTGTATATCCAACTGCCTTGATTAAAATGAATAATGGAAGTAATATTTTTGGCTGAATGTGTTCTTTGTATCACATACACAGATCAGAAAGTGGTGAAAAACAACATTTAATAATAGTAATTATAAACCAGACTGATATATAATAAATATCCAAACCAGACTGATGTATGCTAAGACCCTGACTGGGAGTATAATGATAATTATAGTAATATAATGATCGTAATTTCATTAATTTTTTTAACCTGTAGAATGTACATAACTTGCACCGTATATATTGCATCTTGACCCCTCCCCCCAAGGACTTAGCTGAAAATGAGCTTTTAGGATAGAGTCTGGTACAAACATCTGTGTTTTTATAACAAATGAATGATGATGGATTTAAGGACCTAATGTTAAAATGAAAATTGGAGCTGGATACTTTTTGTGTGGAATTTGGAAATTTTTTATATTTTTTCTGGATGTCTCTTTTATAGTCTGAAAATACAAATTCTACGTAACCAGTGACTCCAAAGGTGGTTTGTATGTTGGCTGCTACTCGCCCGGCTACGTTATAGGCTCGTATAGGTCAAAGGTGTGCACACCTGTCTGGAATAACCAATTCTTAAACTGGGATACCAGAGTCCGACAATAAGACCCTTACTTGACTCTTTAAGTTTCTATTTTCCCTTTCTAAGAAAATATTAAAATCTGTGGTTTTATCTTTCTTAGTTGTGATATTGAAATGCCTCTGAGTTTCTATTCAGCAGCATATTGATCACCTTGAGGGCAAATATTAGATGCACTTGAAGTGAGGACTCTCATTATGCACTTGGTTCAATGAATGTCATCACAACAGAGAGTTGAAAAGTTGTACTGCAGTTATAACAAGTCACATTTTCAAGCATGACATCCATATGGAGGTGCAATGGAACTGATTATGCTGCCGCATTGCCTCTGAGCGCTGGTCATGATCGGAAAAAGTGCAGTCGATGGGTAATTAACGAAAGAGTGAGCCTAACGAGGAGAAGTGAGTGATTCCAATTTGAACCGTGTCTTTACATACTGATGAAGTAGGAGTTAATTCAAATAATAAAATGTGTGTTGTGAATCGTGTCACATACGGAGGTGGGGATTTCAGATTTAAATAAAAAGCCCAGGCAGGATGGTCTTCAAGCCTTTCAAATATTTGAACTAGTTCTATGAATATTTGATCTGCAGAAGTAGAAGAGAGCGATGGGTGAGCTGGTGGGTGGAAAGTCAAACAAAAATGGTTAGAAATGTGTTCATTCTTTTACCACCGACTTTTCTGTCACAACGAGTAATGCAAGAAAAATGACACAGCTTAAACTGTTTTGAATTGTACAATCAGCTCATGTTCTTTTTTAGTGACAGCATTTTTCCATTTTTATGTAATTTTGACACTTTTTAAAGTCACAAAGTACCTACAGATGTTGTAAATTTGCTATTCTCACGGGATAAATACAGCAATCCTAGATCTACCAAGCTACCTACTGAGTCTACCATGTATCTGTGATGTAATCCTCTCGTAATAACCTGTTATTTCTTGCATGATCAGCCAAAGTGCAGATATCTTCTTGATAATCACTTAAAGCCTCAAACAAGTACTGCAGAGCTCAGGCGTTCCTCACACAATGCTTCACTGATGCAGACGGAAAATCACCAGCACACAAAGAATTGTTTTAGGGGGCCTTGAAGGCATTTTCGTAGTCGCCAAGTGTATTCGATTGAAAAAATGATGAGTGTATGTGAACTGGCACAACTTTGAATCCAATTTTTGAACACTCACAAGTTTCGACTTCCAGTTGAAGCCCAAATAGTTCACTTTTAAACCAGCCACTGATCAGGGTCATCCTATTTCCAGAGTTGACTTCAAGGATAGACTATGTGACTAAGAGAGGGATGTAACTGGAGTGCCCTTGTGCTCCCAGTCACAGATGGACAAGATGAGAAGGCAGCATGGCACAGCTGAGGCCCCGTGTTTTGGACATTATAAGACCAGAAATCAGTGAGCTCCAGCCTTGCATTAATGACACAGGCTTTTCTACCACTCTGTCATCCGTTGTTTTCACCGAAGATGCCAAGGGACAAGACTGGCTCAGCCTAGTTACATCAAGATTAAAGGTTCTACATCCTACTTTGAGATCAAAAGGTTACGATGTTGTGGAAAAAGGGCCTCCAGTAGAGTGATGAAGGTGCATTTTAGTGAGTACACAAGGGCCCTAAGCTGTAAGCAACAGGAAAATGAAAATAAACTTAAAGCACATCTAAATGATTTGCATGTTCCAATTAAGCTCAGTTCATTAAAGAGATTGTTCATCTGCTCAGACACTACTTTTCTCAGAAGAATTTTGTGGCCAGTACTCAAAGTTTGAAACTGAGTATGACAAGTTATTAGCTTTGGCATTCAGAATTTTACAGAAGAATGATTTTTTTTCTCTTTAAAAGATTGTATTTTATGACAAAAGGATTGGTTTGACAATTGAATCTCATGCATGAAAATTCATTTTTTCAGTTCTTTGAACATGGACAATAAAAGGGATATTTTCTTTTAAAGAGAAGAGGACTTTCAGGCATAAACTTATCTGTCCGACATATTCTTATTACTACATGCTATGTTTGATGAATGCATCTAGTGAATATGTTGAGCAGAAAATGCCAAAAGTTATATCTTCCGTCTCTCATCCAGCGAGATGAAGCACAGAGCCTACTCTACCTGAACGCTGTGGGGGACGGACAGACTTAATCTTCAGCAGTGGTTTCAGAGAGCGAGTGAAAGACACCACACAATAACATCATCCACTCCTGATCCATTTTGTGAGGGAAGAAAGATTAAGAAAAGAAAATGAACACGTTCCCTTTGCAAGCAGAACAGAATGGAAGAAGAGATGCAACCCGATGAGTGTAGAAACTCCAAACAAGCCCTTTTCAATGGATTTACTCCGTCAAAAGGTACCATCCCGAATGTCGATATGTGACGAGTTGGGAGTGAGACTGGGTTGACTCTGTCTGGAGTTGTGTGCTGTGCATCAAATACTAACGATTGCAAAAGTAGAGCATGTGTAGCGCGTGACACTCTCCGAGAATGTAATATTATTAGTTGGTTTATATGCTAAGCGCCAATGATGGAATATATTTTTAGTTGATAAAGTCAATATTTGCATCAGGATAAAGTCACTCAACACACATGAGCTTGTTTCCAAGGTAACGGCAAACGTATCCCCTCTTTTAGGTCGACCAACTAATTTCCACACCTGCACTGTCACCGTGGCTGAAGAGCTATGTATATTTCAGCATGCTTTATGAACACTCACTTGAACCAATCATCAGGCACTGAGGTGACCACCCTGTGGAGGCTGTAGAGCGAGGCAAAACCACTTGGTTGGTAAAAATCACACTGATCTGAAAAGCTGGCCTACTTACTTCCCTCTCTTGTTGTGTTTTGACATTACCCTTTTCCTTTTTCAATTTCTAACCACAGCTCAGGACGTGGGTGTGTGGGAATCAATGTGTGTATGTGAGGGAGTCGCATCTCCCATTGTGATCTCTAATTCAAACTGTCCTCAGGTGGCTTGCTTCATCTCTGTCAGTCTGTCAGCTTGTCAAACGTCCATGCCCTCTCAATATCTCACTATCTGTTTACTTCACTGAGATGGGTTTACTGAAACCATCTGTTTTCATCTTAAAAGTTAATCATATTTAAACTATAGATTAGACCAAATGCCACAGTAAACATTTATATAAAGGTTAAAAATCCGCCCTGACTGCCTTTGATGATATTGTTTATTCTCTTACTTCATCTCACTGCTGTACACTTACCAAATACCAAATACGTCATTTGATCATAAAGGTCAGGAATTTATTTATAAGTCCATCCACCTTCATGTTAATTCCTGATGTGGGAAAACTGCAAAAAGAAAGGATTTTATTCTATATGCCTGTCTGTATGTTGATCCACCCTTGATAATTAATCTGGAGTAGAAATATTTAACTTTGTATATTTTGATTAATTGCAAAATCAGTTGAAATTCCTTTAACTGAAAATCAGCATTCACCTATTTTTGGAATCACTATCCAAAGAATCTCAATGAAAAAGTATGTATTAGAAAATAAATAAACAAATGGGTTATTAGCATTTTATAGACATGTCCCCAAAAAGCTGTTTAGCTTTCCCCAGGTAGAGTGCCTGTCCTCAAGTCTCAATAGCCGAAAAAGTGTAATAAGTCTCATTACAGACTGTCTAATTTGTGAGCCCCCTAATGACTGATGCCCTTAGCTGTTTGCACAGATACACAGGATAGAATGTGAAGGTCAGCTTAGAAGCACAGCAGACGTTCAAGTCAGTCTCAATTGGTGTGACAACTGACAGCTCACGCGCACATGCACACACATGCACACACATGCACAAAATGAAAATAAAGCATTCTCTTTACCTGCAACCTCGCCCTCCTTGCATCTGTTAACGAGGATGATTTTCATCAAAGCCACCTTCGCCTAGCAGGACCTAGTATTTGTGAATGGAGTCTCAACCAGTTCCCTATTTCTTTGGTCTCTCAGTTGACTGAAAAAGAGATGCTACTGTTGGCATCCTCAGCGAAGGGCAGTAGAGCTGGTATTTTCCACTTGGCATCAGCAATGCCCTTCAGAGCTGCAGTCGATACCAACTCATTCCACTTTGCACCATGAACTTGCTGGAACTCTGTAGTGCTCTTCACCTTGCTTGTTGTCATCCAGGATGAGGCCTTTGGTTTTGAGGTGCTTGAGTTTGACTATTGTATTCCCCAGTTTGGTGGCCAGATATGGAGTCAGGAACTTGCAGGTATCACTGTCCCAGCCACCAATAGATTATACTGCTTTAACAGTCTGTATATAGTTCTTTGAATCCATGAAATCCTCCTGCTTTTAAAGAGAGGTACACACTTGTAAACTTTGGACCAGCCTGGCGAGTGCCCTCATTTTCTCTCTGGTAAGTTGCTGATTTTTGGCCTCCCTTGCTCAACAGGTGCCCAACTCAGTTATCACCAACTTTATCAGCAGCACCCCCGCAACTCTTTGGAAACATCAAAAGGTTTTTGGTGTCTTCTTGGTGGTTTCAAGAAGATACAATCTTCAGTGAGGAAGAGACTTAATGTAGAGATGGAAACTCCTCCATTGAAACTGATGATAATACACAGAAATACACGGAAACCTTCATTAACAGGAGTACAGCAGCCTGTCTACCTGCCCATTCATAACAAGTAGTTATAAGAATCTAGAGACCTAATGCATTTAGGTTTTGGGCCGCTGTGCCAGTTTTACTAAACTTTATAGCTACCGATTCAGGCTCTGAGTTGAAATGGTTAAAGTGGGTGTCAAAATAGTGCGGTCGCTATCTGTTGTGCTGAACTGCTTGAATTTGTGTTGTTTCAATATTAGTGACCATGTAGCCTAATGTTTTTGTTGTACTTCATGTCCGTTTGATGGACTTCAAAATGTTATAGTCGCTCTCTGTGGTGCCGAAGCTTGTAAGCCCTGCTGTTGAGGGCATGTGTACGTTGTAAAATGATGTTATTGTGAGCTTTATTATTTGGGTGTAAAGGTCCCGGTCATATGGCTCGCCCCCGGCCTGGCTCTGATTTGTTCTGCTAGTGAGTAACAGGATTATGGAATCAGATTACATGTTATGAGTAACTATAATCTGTTACAGTTACAGTTTAAATAGTTGGTTACAAGTACATTGTTAAAATCAATGGATTACACATTATTGCTCTGTTTCGCAGGTTTTTTCACTCTCAACATGGCAACACAATGCATTTCCCAGAAGCCCAAATGTAAATATAAAAAACCTATTTGCATCTGTGACTCAATCTAATGATGTCGTAAAACGAGCAAGCTTCTCTTCTATGTTGGGTATCGATGTTATGATGTCAGAGCAGATAATAATTGATCTATGGAGAAGATAACTCAGCTAACTTCAGAGATGGTGGTGTGTGTTGGCATGTGTGTTGGTGTGTGTGAGTGTCTTTAAACCATCGAAATGCGGGAAAATGGCACGCATTGATTTCAGAGCTCATTGGTTTGTTTTCAGTGAGATTTGCTTCCTTTGATTCTTCCTGAGGAGGTACTTTGATGTTCAGCAGAGTTCAGCTGCTCGTCTCTCAGAGTGTGAACATCTCACCGTTATTTAAACTAATAACTAGTTATATAGAGGATGTTTTCAGATAAATATTAAAGGCACACCGTATTGGAAAAGGCAATGTTGTGAACTTGTAGAATATTTTTGTGCTTAATTTGAACTGTTCTAGAAACACCTTGTGTAACAGACTAGTCACTAGTCAATAAGGAAAGCATACTAGTCAGTTATCAACATCCCTGATCTCTGACTATTTATTAAATAAATATGTGTTATTACTGTGAAGTGTAATGTCACCATCAACACATACTGTATAGAGGATGTTGTATTTACAATAGTCCTCTTTATTCTTCTCAATGATTGCTGCATTCCTACACTTAAAAAAAAATCTAATTTAATGTGGAAGTAATCAGATTACAGTACTCAGATTGAGTAATGTAAGGGATTACGTTACAAATGGCATTTTTGGGCATGTAATCTGTAATCTGTAACTGAATTACATTTTTGAAAGTAACCTTCCCAACACTGCTGGTCCACTAGTAAACCAAAATTGAGTACATGTCCTCCAAATATGAACAATAGTCGAGCTTGACAAAGGCTAACTTAACTAAAAACACGACTAAACAAACATAGGAGTGAACGATAAAACATTAGCTTAGAAAGTACAGCCACACTCCAAACTAAAGGGCTTAGAAACAAACCTTGTTGAGAAGTCTTTTACTTCTGCATCCCTGATTTAGTGCTGTTTTTCTTCCCTTTAATCATTTGAACTTGTTTTTTTTCTTCCTTCAAATCAACTCATGATGTTTCCTTGATAGAACAATACAAAGCTTTGGATAAATCATGTAAAATTGGACAGTTTCAGTGGCTATAACTTAACTCTAAACACCCAGAATATATAACCTTTCAGTCAGATGAAACACACGTTTAACAGATGCATCACAGGTTCCGAACACTCAGCAATATTCTCTGTAACCAATGAATTTCCCTCACGCCTAAATCACTTTCTACTGCAATTTTCTTCACTGCTGGTGGATTTGAATTGATCACACAAAGAGGCTCCCTAACTAAAGCAGACATGCTGGCACCTGATAGGGAAGTGCACAAATATAAAAGCAGATTCTGCGATTCTTAAATATATTTCCGTTAAATGGCAACCTAAAAATACAGTCACGTGTAAGTATTTACTCTTATTCCTCATAATCTTCATGATAAAATATCTGGGTCCTGTAATGTTTTAAAAAGCTCTTCCCAAAATTAAAGCCTTGCAGTTTAGTATGATGACAGATTAGTAATAAGACAGTAATCCACTAAAAGTACTCAAATAATTACTATATTTATATCTTGGCGCTGGGTCGCTTCTTTTAAAATGCAGTTGAGCCACTAAAACTGCTGAAATGGTGCATACCACATTTATTTACATTACTTTAGGAAACATTTGCTGTGTAAGTTTGTTGTTTCTGCAGTTTTTTTTTCCTATCAGTTTAAAGCTAGTTTAAAGTTTAAAGCTAATGCTAAAAGCTATTGTAGTGGCATTGTGTTTGCCTTAGGATTTGGAAAGTTTTTTTTCTTCCATCACCCCTTTAGGGCTAAAAAAAAAGCAACTAAACAAACACAAATGTCTCAAAATATGCAGTGCTTTATTGTTTTTTTTGTGTTGTTTTTCAATGGTTGAGACTTTTCCTTCTCTAATTAGCTTTTAAAACTGATGGATTGATTTAAAATAATAATCATAGGCTCTTTGATTCTGATTATGAGTATAGAGAAGGGAGAAAATCAAAAGAAATCAGAATGTGATGTGTTGACCTGTAACTGACAGTTTGCTCATAAATTAGACACACTTTTCTGCTTTTGATTGTAGTGTCAAATTACTGTCATGCATCATTCCAATCAAAGCCCACTAGGTTGCAAACTCATGTCAGTTTGACCTCAAAATCAATAATTCTTTACAAAAGCCTGGGGAAAATAATGATCGTAAAACAAACTTTATCAACTTTATTTTTGTATTTTAACAAATTGTTTTTCAAGCTTTAGTTTGAACCTACTATTAGATAAACAACTTTAGAATTTTAAACTTCTGATTGTGTTACCAATAAAGACAGGAGAAATAGAACATTGGGCACTGCTTGAAGATGTAGTAGTCCTTCAAGTATGGAGGTTAAATGGCAATGAAATGAAAATGAAACACTCAAGGACAGATGTTGGCTTGGAGATTTTTTTAAAAATCGCTTGTATTCACTCAAAAAGTGATGATTATACCAACAAAGATTATAAATATTACTCTTACAGTCCCCATGATCTGTGTCTGAGTCATTCTAATACAAAGCTTGAGTTAAGAGTATGTATATTATGCATAATGCAAGCTGAGGTGTGACTTTTTTTGTGTCATCCACAGACAGCAAATAGAATAGGTTTTTGGACAGAGTAGTGTACACAGAAATCTGAGAGGGTGAATTGGCAGCTTTGCAATGGCTGTGCTGAGCGGACTGCTAAATAAGGTTTTCTGTTGACCAGAGAAAGAGCCAGGACGGCTGCAAGGAGACAGAGGCAGACATGGAGAGATGGAAAGAAAGACATAGAGCTACTAGGAAAGAAAGAGAGCTGAGCAGAATGGTGGAGAAAGATAGTGAGAGGGGGAGGTGAAAGAGAGGTGGGAGTGAGGAAAGATAGATAGCCAGCACGGAGCATTGGGCACAATGGAGGGTAAAGAAGGATGCCAGTGTGAGACAAGCACCTTAGAAAATCAAGCAGCTAGTCTATTCCCCAGGGAGGCAGCAAGACTGGCTGTGGCTGACTGATCCAGTGCTGTGCTGCACTATGTAAAAGGATCCAATAACAGGCTGAGTAATGGGATTGTGCCACTGCATCTTGTGTGTGAACAGGTTGTGGTCCTTGGGTGTTCCCGTAAGTCAAGTTAGCAGTGGCAACAATAAGGCCAGGCTAAAGAGTCAAGCCTGCCCACTGTGCTAAACGTCTATGAGCTTTACCTAGTCTAGTTTTAAAAGATGAGCCGGCGTGTGATCAATAGATTTCTCATTGTCCCTTAAAAAGGTCAGAGACAGCAATGAGTTGACCCGACCAATATACCTTCTCTGCCAAGTCCATCCTGGAACTTTCTTTGCTCCTTATAGCCTAGCTGTACAAATGTCTATAAGCCCTCCATTTCCTCAAGGTGACAGTGTTGTTACCACCTATGGCAGTGGTTCCCAAATGCTGTGCCACGGCTCTGGCCGTCTGCTGGGCGTGGGCCTTGGCTCCTCGGCTGGGGTCTCTGGCGGGGGGCTCTTTGGGCCCTCCCCTCGAGGGGTTGGGTACAGGGGTGTGGGTGGGTGGGGGGCGGGATGCTGGCGGGGGGCCTTGGGGTTGGGGTTGGTGGCAGTATACACTGCCGGCTCCTTGGGGCTTTCTCGGATGAGTATGTCGGGGGCGGTGGCTGCCTCTCGGCCTGGGATCTCAGGGGCATCTGGGGTGCTGCTCGGCCATGGGGGGTTGCCTGGGGCTCCATGGCCCCCACTATTTCTGCTGGCCTGGCTGCATCTGCGGGCCCGGGGCGGCTCCTGGGTTTGCAGTAGCGGTTTTTGCACATACACTGGTCTACGATACACTGGCACGCCTTGGGATATGGGATAAAACTTGTACTGGGCTGAACCTAAGACACGTTGATCCCAAATACCTGCTTTAGGTATTACCAATCATTCCTTCCCTCTGTCCACAGCTCCCACAATGATAGGCTTCACCCTTGTCACCAGACTGGGTTGATTACACAACATAATAAGCACAATATGTTCTACTACATAATAAAGTGTTTCTTACCCTTCCTTGGGGCGGGCTGGTGATGGTCACAACTAAGCAATAAAATAAATTCGTTTTTTTCATTGCAAAAACAAAACATGCATTGCTGTCTCATAATGATTGCACTTCTTGTAGTGTTGACCTTTGACAGCATGTGCAGACAAAAAAAAAAAAAGAACGCAATATTTTGCTGTTCCCGTGGTTGCGCAGGCAGGAATTATGAGACTGTGACAAAGGCTGTAGTATAACATTAAAACAGAGTAACAGCGAGAGGGAAAATGGAGCGCTTGCTTCTGTGGTCATTTGTGATATTGTCCATGATATATGTGATAACACCCGTTATAAAAGTTATTTTGCACAATAGGTGTGCCATGAGATTTTTACTTGTCTTTTGGTATGCCTTGGGTACAAAAAGTTTGGGAATGGTATATTTAACCTTCTAATGGTAGATGGGTTGTCTTCTGATCAAGAAGTTGGGGGTTTGATCCCAGGGCTATCGAAGTGTCATTGAGCAAGTAATTCAATAGTAATGAAAGTGCTGTATAAATCGAGTTCATTTACTATTTTTTACTTACATTTATATATTCTCAACACTAATACATGAGTAAAGGATAATACAGTGAACAGAATCTAATGCACTCATTTTTAAGCTGTGGAAAATGAATGTCACATGTAGCTTAGGTATATTAGTAATATTTTGGTCAAATTACCATGCCATGGAACGAATGTGACAGTCTGTCAGCTAACATCTGCGCTTTTGTTATGCTATATTAAAGACGCTTTAAAAAGAAGGGAAAAAAAATCAGCAAAGGCTATATCAGAACCCATGTAATTTCTGTTAGTACGCTTGAGTTTATCAGAAACATCAATTTGCAGGTGTATCCATCACACTTCACTGCATCATTTGACCATTTCCATATACATAAACTTTGCTGCCTTTGAGTCTTGGCTGCATAAAGCAACAATTATTTTGTAGATCATCTCCCTTGAATGCTGTTTGTGGTTTCTGACTTCAAGCTCTGAACAATTACAGTGGGGGAAAAGTTTTTACTCAGACCATGGATTTGTGATAGACTATATTGAACCAGTTTTAAAGCTCCAAGTGCAATTTTCTGTTGCAGCTTCAGTCTCAGCAGAAAAACAACAACAACTAAAAATACTTGCAGTTGTGTCGGATGTATCCTCACCCTGTAAACAATTCTGGAAGCGGTTAGCGCTTCACAGTAATGGGAGGCTTGGGTTATATTCTTGGTTGGATCCTTCCTTGGGAATTTCTGTGTTGAGTTTGCATGTTTTCCCTTGGTTTGTGTGATTTTTTTCTGGGTACTCAGCCTTACTCCCACAATCCAACAACCTGTGTGTTAGAGATGATGCCTTTAGGGTAACTGAGCGTGTGTGAATAGTTGGTTGTTTGTGTGCGTCCTGTCCAGGGTGAACCTGTGTTCTGCTCAATGTAAACTGGAGATTTCCACCAGACAACTCCTACGATTCTGAGTGCAAAAATTTGATGGAATTTTCAACGCAAACGCCATTTTACATTAAAAACAGCACAAGCTAAAGGCTCTAAAGGTGTCAAAGTTAATAACATTTCTAAAACAAAGTATTGGTCTCGGAATAAATTGTGCTTTCACAGTTTCACAACTGCCAAAGATGTATCATTTTATTATTGCAACTTGTATTCTCTTATTTTCAAAGGGATTCATAGCACAACATTTTTTTTTGTATCTCCCTAATGATCAGAAGAAACAATAACATTTTCAAAGATACCATGTTGTTTTGATTTAAGGGAGGCCTATTAGGAGTAAAATAAAGTTGCATTTGTGTGCACTAAGATTAAAGTTGCCACACAGTAAAGGATTAAACGAAATAAAATAAAAAACCATCTTTTTAGTTTTACACATTTGGAAAGTTAAATATTTCTTTGGTTGGAGTGGCAGCTGGTTATTAGGGGATAGTCCAAAGCCAGAGAAGTTGAACACAAGTGTTGTAGTGAACATTACATCTGCTGTTTGGCACATGAGCTTTCAACACTCTGTTGTACGGCTAAAACGCTAGTTCACAGCACTGCAAAAGCTACTGAGGGTCACATTGTGTTCATGCAAATGTAATTTCTTGGACACACAATGATGTTGATAATTGAAACTGTTTACTTCAGTGTTTTTGCATTTGGCACGGCTTCTCCAGAAATGTTGTGATGGCAGCGTCACTCACTAACCAGCAGTTAGTTTTTTTTCTTCTTTGTTATGCTTTTGCAGCTCGTTAGAATCAAAGTGACTGTGGGAAACTGTTGGTACCGGGAATACATTTTCAGATTTAGACTTCAGTCGTTACTTAAAACACCCGCGCGAGTACACAGCCGCTCCTCCACAGAAATATTTTTTCAAAGAATGTGCTCGCCTGATTGTACAAAACAGTAACATGATGGGCAACTCACACTGGACAATTGAGATAAGACATTTTGTCACACATAATGTGAATTTCAAATTCAATCACATCTCTTTTCACTGATGTAACATTTCATTAAAACAGTAGTGGATATGATCCAAGGTTGTTTTTGTCCCAGAGTACGTCGGCCTGTCTAGACGCATAAGATCATCAGAAGTGTGTCGACGGGTTCCATACTGATGTGTGGTTTAGTTGCTTTAGTTCGCACATTGTCAGTCTGGATTAGAGACTTTACTGCCCGACACCTCCCAGTCCTGCTTTGAACCCCTCCTGCTCTACATCCTAGCAGTGCTTTAGCTCACATTTACCATGTCCCATTGCATTAGTCTCACTTCATGTCTCACCTTCAGGCTTAGCTTTGGACCCGGCCGCTGACGCTGTTGTTGTGCTATTTTTCCATTTTCACCTATTGCTTACCTGAAATCTGTCCATCACACCCAGCCGATCACTTTTGTTGGTGGACAGCCGCGGCAGAGTGCATGGTTTAATTATAATTGATGCTATTTAGTGGGCCATTCAGCTGCGATCAGTCAATTCATTTAGGAGTTCAAGGTGCTGGTAATGCATAGATGAAGACCGCAGTGTGCAAACAAGCTGGAAAGACAAATGTGCTGCCAAGTACCCTCTCTGCATCAAAATAAGATGTATTGATGGGTTCGGATAATGAGCCACAGGATGTGCAAAGCAAGCACTTTTGGAGTTTTTAAGGGAATATTTTAACAGCCCTGAATTAAAAAAAATACTTAAACAAACGTCCTACTTGTTGCACTACTTAAGGATAGATAATGCTTTATTTGTTAGCAACTATAGCCACGCTTATTATCTATAATTATTTACACTGCTGTAACAATCGGGACAAATTTAAAATTAAATTGGGTGTAACCTATGTTTACTTGCTTTGACCTACACTTTAAGTATGTTGAATGAAGTTAACACACACGGCATTAATTACATTATTATTAAAGATTTGACCATATTATAGTTCTGGTCTTAGAAGATGCAATATTGTCCCAAAATATTGTTTTCTGAACACAAATTAAAGTAGAAATTATTTGTATGAATTACTTTGATACCTTCAAAGTAAAACAGAATAAACATTTTTTTTTTTTTTAAAGTTGCTAAAATGGACCTCCATCATCAACACCAGCATCACTTTTAAGGGGCAAGCTATTATAATTTTATTTCTCCTCATCCAAAAAAATGACTTCACTCCTGTTCTAAATATTTCCAATAGTTTTAATCAATATTTGTAGTGATCAACATGCCACATGGTGCTGGATTATGCATAATGACAAAGTCCCAAGAGAATGACAAGAAGATAGGGTAGAATAAACTCAAATATGCAGCGGGGGAAAGTAAACATTTGGCAAAAACACATCTCCTAATAAATACGAATGTTGCTACGTGTCTATGAGATGAGTAAACACAAGACTTTCTGTGAGCACATTTGCTCCAGGGAATAAAGTTCATTTTGTGTTTTTCTTTTTGCAGGCTTTAAGTGGCAAAATGGATTAACTAATTTCGACAAAAAAAAGGGATTTTATGAAATGGGAAAGTATTTCAGAGCTCTGTGTCTATGGTACGCCATGTGTGTCAAAACTGTTGAATGAATTTAAGAAAAAAGAAAAATAAAGCAGTTAATGAAGCACATTTTTGAGTTTGAAAGACATGTCATCACAATTTTTATTAAATAAATACAAAATCAGATTCAGGACATGTTTGCATCCATTTGTGACAAAACCAAGCCATAATCTGAACCGTAAATTTGGATCATAATTCTCTAATTGTGCCACTGCAAGTTTTTTGTGTGCTTACTGCCACCTACTGAAATCAAGGAGTATTTAATTACTCTGCCAATAAATACTGAAGGCAATTTAATTACAATTAGGACAATGAATAATCATATTAACGCTTGCAATACATTTTTGGACCTCAGAATAAACTTTAAAATTCTGCTTCTGGTGTATAAATCTATGAATGGGTTTAGACCAGAATCCATCAGTGAGATGTTAGTCAGGTATGAACCCAGCAGGTCTCTTAGATCTATGGACACAGGTCAGATAGTGGAGCCCAGAGTTCACAGCAAACATGGTGATGCTGCTTTTAGCTGTTACGCTGCAATGAAGTGGAACAAACTGTCAGCAACCAATGTGAACATTTTTAAATCAAAGTTAAAGGCACTCTTTCTGTCTACTGCATATGACTGAGGGATATGTTTTAATCATTTTATTATTGATTTAATGCATGTTTCTACTATTGATTTTAAACCCTCTTAAATTTTGAATGTACTTATTGATTTTTAAACCATGTTTAATGTTTTCAGTTGCACTTTTTATTTATGTAAAGTATATTGAATTGCCTTGTGTATGAAATGCGCTACACAAATACATTTGCCTTGCCTTGCCATACCAACTGTAAAGTATTAGTCAGTTTTAAATAATTCACCCTATAATGTCTTTCTGAACACTAATGTGTTACAATCAATTTAAAATCAATGCTTTTGCAGCTCAGAATTGGCAGTAACTCTGGTAGGGTAACATTTATTAATGCCCACAGAAAGACCTACCTACCTACCTGGTTCCTCTGCACTGCCCACTTTAATCCACTTTTCTGAGTGACATCTTTTCTCTCTGGAGGTCTGGATGAGGAAGGTGCCCCAGGCTTACTGACACCAGCCATTCTCAGGTGTCAGAAGTCTTCCACACTGAGCCCGAGTTTCCCTCCTCTCAGGTTGAATGGGACAGAAGGGAGAAACGCTTAGTTCTCCTTGTTTAAAGATAAGATAAGTCTAACGACTGTAATTGCTCCTGTGGGAAATAAGACGCTCAGGATAATAGAGCGGGAGTCCAGGTACGTCGGACAGAGGAGAGGTTTTTGGCAGAGAAAAGAAGCTCTGCTTTTGTCTTTCATGTCCTGCTAATCACTGCAGTCTATCAAACGTTATCGAACACCCAGAGAAAACATCACCCCTTTTGAATTTTGTTCCTTAGCGTCATTTCTCTTCTTTCATTTAGGTTTGCCTGTTGAAGGAAAAGACAAAAACTTCAAGCCTGATGATGAATCTTTAGAGCGATGCTGAAGGGACATGAGTAAATGTTTTTCCTTACTTCTCCGTCCCCAAATCCTGCAGTCTTTTTGTTCTTTAACTTCATGAATCTTTCATGGGAACAAGGTTCGTTTTGCAAAGTCAAACCCTTTCCAATAGTTTTGTGCAAGAACTCCTCAGGACACAAGGAGAAATTAGGACGAGAATGAAACTAACCAAATGCCGTAGGGTTCGAAAGTAAAGGTAAATTAAAACATTTGTTTCGGGTGACTTTTCAGTGATAAGCGTTGATTGTCAGTACGCTCCCTTCATTACCATTTGAATTTACCACAGGACTCCTGGTAGTCTAGACAGCAGCGCTTGATGGGCAGAATTTTGACTGTTTATAGAAACGGACTGGCTAAACAGGAAAGAATAAGGCTGTTAAAGCATTGCTCACTTTGCTTATTATGGTCGTCTAAAGGGCACAGGCTGTTTGAATAATGTTTTTCACACCATTAAGGAAAAATATGCAAAGAAAAGCCTTTTGGAAAACAGTCTGAACATGATTTTCTACATTCTTATTATGATCACACCTGGAAGCAGCATTTGACAATACAGTTTGAGTTAGAGCGCACAAACAAAATGTGATGATTCAGAAGTACTTTTCATTGCCATGGCAAAGCTTCTGCGGGCAAAGTAATTACAGTAAAAAAATAGTTTGTTTTACTAGCTAACTTACTTTTGCCACCAGTATTCCAGAATAGTGGTGGCAAAATAATGGTTTTGCTTTTTGATTACTCATAAGCTTCATACTTTTTTTTAAATTTTATTATTAATATTTTTACCTTAACATAAATAGTAATGAATACCTAGTTGAATGTGCTGTCTGAGCATATTTGTCATTTATGGTGATGAAAGCAGAATTCACATGATGAGTGATGTTCTGCGAAATATCTCATTGGGCAATTTAAAAATTGATGGTGCACGCTGTTTTTGTGTATATTTGATCAGCATTTAAACACTTTGTGGGAGTTTTTGCTGATGTCGTCAGAAGACCTTCGGTTCTTGAACAAATGTGAAAATATTGTTTTTAGCGGAGAAATTAATTCAGTCCCAGGATTTTTCCCACAGGTATGCTAGAGGCAAATGCAAAGCCCGCCTCTTCCTTTGCATTGACGGACAGATATCCTCTGTGGATGTCCATCTGTTTGATGGAAATCTTGTACCGTAGCAGTTTTATGTGCCCCTCCCTCCCTCCCCCACCAGAGGCTTGTGTTGTCCATAAGAATGAAAGCAGCTCCAACTCAGACTGGATGGAGATTGATTTTTAAGTATTTCAAGAGATTTAAATTGTATCAAGATCTGGACTTTGACTGAGCTATTCTAAAACACGAATGTGCTTTATTTTAGCTTTCTAGTCATATGTTTAAAGTTCTTGTCTTCCTAAAAGGGGAACCTTTCCCCCAGTCCCAAGTCTTTTGCTGACTGACATATTTTCCTCCTGTTCTGTATTTGGCTCTGTTCATCTGAATGTACTGTACTACAGAAAAGCATCCCCACAGCATAATTCTACCACCACCATAGTTCACACTGGGGATGGTCGGCTTAGTTCATGTGTGGTGTTAGTTTTTTACTACATATCATATTTTACGTTTTCTCAAAAAAGTTCAATTTTGGTCTCATGCAGGGTTGGGGTAAATTACATTTTTAAATTACAGTTACGTCTTCAATTATCTATGTTACAATTACAACTCAAATACAATTACGTTGACTGGCAGTATTTCCAATTCCAATTCCAATTTTAATTATTATTTTCCCCCTGAAAGTCAATTACAATTATGTTCTCAATTATTAAAGTTCAAATTACAATTAATCACAATTACTGAGCCTTTAATAAATAAGCCCATGGAACTTAACCTTCCTTTTGTGTTAGCTTTCTGTTAGCATCTCTAATGATGACGGGTCAGTTTTGATCCATGTCACTTGATCTGTTTTTCATCTCTTGGTTACCTTGTCTGGCTTCCTTATTCATGAAAATGTGGATATTGCTATTTTTGGTGTGGGTATCTGTGCCTTTTTTTGTCAGTATACCCCTCAATTTCGCTTCAAGAGAACCGACTGGAAAACTTGATATGAAACATATTTAAATGATTGTTAACTACCTGTGATGTGCCGTCAGGGTAGGCAAGGTAGGCAGTGCCTACCCAAGGGTGAATTGATATTTTGATTGTTTTAATTATAATATAATTATAAATGATTTATTTTTCCATTTCCAATAGCCTACAGTACCTATAAGTTTGAAAGTGTTCGTATTTTGTGCGTTTCATAGCCCAAATTACTGAACAGCGCTATTTCCTGGAACAGCTGCACAGTCTTTTTTCTTTTCACTCCGCTGTAAGGCAGAGGGAGGCCACGCCCCCTCCCAAAGGCACGTTGCTCCTCTGCCTCCGTTCCCATTGCGTGTTTTTATGTGTTTGCACATGCGCAGTCAGTTCCCCAAGATGACAACCATTTACGTCCAAAGGCAGTTCTCTATGCTGCCTTTGGACGTAACCGCGCTATGCTAAATGCTATAAGTAAGTTCACAGTGCATTAGTGAATTGATCCCATGTGACCGCTGCTGCTATGTTCTCTCTCGCTCTAGCTAGTGGACGGGATAACACCACAGGCAGGATGACAGAACTAGAGACAATAAAGAAACTTTTTTTGAGGAAAAACGACAGCTTTTAAAAGATGGGACATCAACACCTGAGCTACCAGACCTTCAGCTAAGGTAAGGTCAGAAAATGTTTCATACTTTCCACAGTGAATGGTACAAAAGGAAGGATTGGCTTTGTGGATGCTCCTCACTGAGGCTGTTCCGAGTTGTTGTTGTTGTCGTTTTCTCCGTGTTTCCAACACAAACAACAAATTTATTTTATATTTTGATAAGCGCATTGAGATTACTTTGTTGTAATTTGCTTTATACAAATAAAGTTGATTTGAATTGAATTAACACTTGCCAGCAGAAATATATGAAACAACATGCCTACCCAACCCTAGTGGTCACAGCACGTCACTGATTACGATTATATTTACATCATAATTGTAATTAATGACCAATTACGTGATTACAAGCAGAATTTACCTCAACCCTAGTCTCATGTGACCATGTATTTGTGGTCTCCAACAAGGCATGTGGCAAACGTCAAACTTCTTATGCTTTGTTCAAACATTGGTTTTCTTCCATAAAGGCTTGATTTGTGAAGTGTGAGACTCTGTGGTTAGAGTTACTGTGGACCTCTTCACTGCTTCTGTGATCAATGCTCTCCTTAATTGACCTGTCAGTTAAAGGTGGATGGCCAAGTGGTGGAGTCGCAGTTGGGTCAAACTCTTTCTATCTCTATGAAATGTTCAAAGCTTAGGATGTATTTTTTATAACTTAACCCTTACTTAACCCCACAGTTTTAATGTTCTGAACAACTTCACCGCAGACATGTCTACTGTGTTCCTTTGTCTTCATGATGCTGATTGTTCACCCTAATGAATAACTGAGGTTAGATTGCTCACAGGTAGATTCTATTTACACCAAGGTGACCTTTAAGGACACATGGATCCACTGAAATATATTTAGGGGTATCAAATTAAAGGAGGTTAAGTACTTTTGCAAGCCACACATTTTAGTTCTTTACCTGAGTCAACATTTTTTTAACTTTAGAATCCAAGATAGGCCTGGCACGTACATCCAACTTTATCTTTCAGTAAGTTTGTTGCAAAGAAGGTTAAAGAACTTTTAATATCATCAAGCTTCTTAATCCTTTTAATGCACCATTTGATCGCCCTCTGTTTGATGTAACGAAGGTGACCAAACATCCTCTTTCCTTCCGACATGTCCTGCCATAACATCCTGGCCTAGGCATCGACTGTGCACTGCACAGAATTAGTGTGTAATTACACCTAACCTTCAGCGAGCAGTTAAAGCACTTGACCTTCTAAATATGAGCCAGAAAAGAACGTTGTCTGAATCCTGATTGGAGCAATTATTACAATTTTAGTGAAATATAGTAAACTTATATTGCATCGTAAAGACTCTTTATACATTGTTAACATTTGATCATTTAGGACGTATGAGGTAATATGCCATCATCATTGCTTATTTGTCATGTAGGATTAAAACTGAGGGATGTTAATGTGCAACAGGTAGATTTTCTCACAAAGAGGCATTAACACATTTAATATAGGGATGTTTAAATTAATATTTACCTACATTTAGCACACACAGTAAAGCATGACTTTTTAAATTTGTGTTTGTGGGTATACTCCTAATATCCAAAAGAGACATTTCTATTCATATTATGAATATATTATAATTATAACTCGAACCATTTTTAATGAAAGCAGTTTCAGAGAGCAAGTACTGCTTTTTAGCTGTTGCCTCAAACCTTTTTGCTTTAATGCATTTTTAGATTTTCATGTTTAATTATTTTGGGCTTTTGACATTTATGTTAATGTAGGTATTGTTGTTTTATAAAAATAAAAGTGCATGCATTGGTTGGTGATTTCTTTTTATTGTTCGTTCATTGAACTGAATTTATTTTATTGCCCAGTTGAAAAAAATCTGACTGAATGATATGCTTTATATACAGTGGTCTTAAACTTCATGTGTATGCATTGCAGGAAAACTGATACGTTTTGTATCCCTGATATAAGTTTGGCACCCACTTTCAAAATGCAGTTTTGTCGTTTACTAGTTTTGGATCTGAAGTGCCTGTAACTTTGCCTAATGCGTAAAATAGCTTTGTTAACATTGCGCAGTCATTGAGGCGAGCAAGCTATTCAGAATGCTGCACCAGAGGCAACAAGTGGCATCACGAGACCGACTTCATGAATGATTTACCGTATCCACCCATCTATTGTGATTATAGGTGTGAGCTCTGAGATTTGTGTGTTTCGCTGATTTCCCTGCTTCTGTGAGGATGTTTTTTTGTTTCTAAATTAATGCAAAGCTGATGGAAAAGTGCAAAACAAAGCCGCGAGGTATCAACACAACAGAGATCATACTAAAATATGCTCTGTTGTGTTTGGGTATTTATTTTACATGTTGGATCAAGTTAAAGGTAAATTCATGATAAGTGGCACATTAATGACAGTGCTGTTTGTGTGTGTGTGTTAGTGTGCGTGTGTGTGTGTTATTGTGCGTGTGTGTTAGTGTGTGTGTCTGTGTGTTAGTGTGTGTGTGTGTGCGTGCGTGCGTGCGTGCGTGTGTGTGTTTGCCGCTTCAAATCTGGGTTACCGTGTTCCCAATTTGGATATCCAGGCTGCCTGCTGCAGTGTCAACACTGCATCACTTTACCTCTCTCTGTCTGGCATTTTATGCCTGCAATTCACATGTTGGTGTATAATGTTGTTGCTCAATAACAGCATTCCCAAATAAAAACACAATGATTGTCTGACATCAAGCCAAATTGTAGTGGCCCTTTTTCTTTTTAAATGTGACATGGTTTTCCTCAGTAAATTACGTATTATTATGAGTTAGGAGAATATGTTTTTCACCATTATTTGTTCACACTTATTTCTTCCTCATTTCAATTTATTTTTGTTCTGCCTGCACCACAGGCTTTAAGCTGCAAGGCAAAAACAAACAAGTACTGGCCCAATAGAGCATGAACCTATGGGCAAGAACCTTTTCAGGATGAGTAGGCAGCAGTAAAAAGGCCAAGGGATGGAAACGTAGTTTATAACTTGTAATTATGTGTTTCTGACTCCCTTCCCTTGCAAATCAATAACCTTAATACCCTCTTAGTTTTTGACTTTCTTTTAAAAACACTCACTTTCACTTACTTCAGGAAAGCCATTTGCATTCTTACTGCTGTGAACCTCGAGCCCTGTAGTGAACTTTATTGAACTGGGACATTACCATAATAACTTGGATAATAAATAATGTCCAAAACACACGCAGGCTTGCGTATCAAAGCTGGCAGCTTTTATTGATGCACGCTCGTTCAATACTCTCACTCCCCTTTCTGCTTCAGCTTTCCATTTCCATCTTTGATCCACTGTGTAATGGTGATATCCTGAATGAAAAGCACAACCCTCTAAAAAAACTGATGTTCTCTGTTATACACACGGTTTATTTACACAGTGTATTGTAATCAACAATACATCACGTTTTCAACCCATTAACTAATTTACCTTCGCACATGGAGATAAAATTATGAAATTACCGTACTCCTTCTCAAGATCAAGGCACCCCAATTAAACCTTTTTGATGTTAAGAGTAAATAGCAGTCCAGACACTCAAAACATGGAAACTACACATACAGAGACAGGGGCTATTAGTGTTTTTGATCTTTGTGACGTTAACGCTAGTACCAACCAATCAGTTTTTTCTGTAATTCTGTTGTTTTTTTGCTCAGCCCAAAAGAAGTGAGTAGATATAATTTCACAAAAGCAAATATGGATAAATGTAGGCAGGAGCAGGTACTTACTGCATGTGATAGAATCTCTCCTGGTCCTTGTCACACTGCCCTAAGCAGGCCAGATACCATCGCACACTGATAACATTTGCCAAAGTCTCTTCTCAGAGACTCTGTCATTGTTTTGCTTAGCGCTATCAGCAGCATACAAAACCCTGAGAGCACAAAACAACTACAGATTCATGAGGACACACACACATGGGAACCTCTGAATCCCAGACTGGTCTGCCTCTAAAACCCTTTGGCCAAATAAACCCTGTGTTCGCATCTGATCAGTAAACCCTACAACTTGACTCCGTCTCATTCCATTCAAAACTGCCATAACAGTTGGGGGCTCGTCCGGGATCTAAATACATCTGATAATGAGGTAAGTTTCCTTCTTAACATTTCAGATGGAAATCTGTGCCTTGCCTGTTAAATGACTGACAAGATAAAGAATTTGTTAAAATTTTAATTTGTGGTGGTGAAATAGTGGGAAAATTTTCCCCCAAAAACAAAAGAGACGTGAAGCAGTCAAGCACGAGGGGTTTAAATTTCTGATCTGATGTGTCTTGTTGCTGTAACACATAGTCTGTATCTTTTTTTTAAAACTATGAATCTAAAGTGTAATTTGGGATTCTGCTTTAAAATCCACACAAAATGAGTGAATCCAACATTAGGCATGATTACAGAATATGGGAGAGGAGCCTGTGTGGTACAGGTAGAAGACAGGTGCAATGGAGTGCCCACCTGGACAAGAAACTGTAGCAGGAGAAGGCTCTAGTGGGATAGGGTCTCAATCAGAGCCATTTGAACTGAGTTGGGAGTTAAAGGTGAAATCTGCAACCCTCAGACCCCTCTCTCCCCCTCCCTCCCCGCTGCTCTCTTGCCCTGCCTCCAAACTTTACAAAGTCCCTCCCTCAGAGGAGCTAACAAGCTAACATTAGTCCGACAGCAACATCAAAGTAATATAACACGCTCTGTTAAAAGCATATTACTGCAGCGCTTCTCTTTCTATGTGCACACACCTCAGCAGCAGCAGCAACAACACAGTGTCACTTACAGCAGCCCACATGGAGGCTGCTGCGCACACATGAACACATGCACTACAGAGTTCTAGTGTAACAATTATAAATCAAATATAATGTAAATCAAGCAGCAGTAATTACCTTTCAAGCAGAAAAGTCACCAATTCCATCTTCTACTCCTCCAGACCATACACTGAAAAAAAGACGGCACTGTGGGAAAGGGGCAGGCACTGTGAGCAACAGCTGTCAGACAGTCCATCAAACACAATCCTAGCTCTGATTGGTTCTTTCTGCTCGGTCGCGGTGCATTCTGGCAATCCGCCAAAGGCTACAGGAGCAGCAGGGGGGACTCAATGAGCCTGTTTTTTTTTTTTTACACAAACTACTAGTTTGATGTAAAGCTGTCCATACATAGTGACTGCTTTAGTAAATATAACAAAAAGTCACTTTTATAAGAGTTGCAGACTGCACCTTTAAATCAATGTAACAGAAGTAGCCCCAATGTGGTATTGTGTCTTAGACAAGTCTGAGGTACTGTTACAGGGTGTTTCTCTAGCTGGGTTAAGGCAGGCATACACTGTGCGATTTTTGGCTCATTTTGAGCCAATTTTCGACTTGTGCGTCTGTTTTGTGGGATCATGCGAGTGTCTGCTTGAGGGTGTGTCGGGCATCATGTAGTATGCATGGGTTCACCAGAAGTGATTAACACCTCAGGACCAGCTCCCGATTAGCAATCGTATGGTCGTAAGGAAATCAAACATGTATAAAATCCAGTCGCTCCATGTGAGGGTATCTTACAGTTGAAGCAATGCCATGGACCGGCTTACCTTAAATTCTCACACTGCGCATGCGCGAACACCGTAGGATCGCTGTAAAATTGACGGACCGTACTGATCACGTCTGTCCTGGTCACATCGCCGTCTTTTCTTTTTCAAAGCTCTTTTTGCTGAGATTTGCGAGTGTCTCTCCACTTTTGGGTTCTTCTTCTTCGTCTACTTTAATGGCGACGCCTCTACGAGTTCTTCATGTTGCATTTCCGGAAACAAGACCCCAACGTGTCGTGTTATGAACGTACAGTTTGAGCAGTCAGATTGAGTCAGAGAGTATAGAGTGAGAACATGAATCGTGAGCTGCACACATTCGGGCTCTGCACATGAGTCGCACCTTTTGAGCTGGAGATGAGTACAACAATTGAGAAAAGGACACAGTGTGTCCCAGCCTTTAGTGTGTGAGGCTGAGGTAGTGATTACAGAGTGAGATGTCCAGCTTTTGGTAGGGGTTTTGACTGCCTACCACCTTTGGTCCATATATAACACACAAAGGTTGTGTTTTCCGCTGTGTGAGCAGTGTAACAACTGGGAAACGAAAACATTCTCAGTGTGGTACTGAGTCTCAGTTAAACTGGGGTACTGTTTTACAGGGTGTTTTCTCCGCTGTACTGGGTTGTAGCAGGTCACTCAGTAGCTTTGGGGACTTGTAGGAACCGATTCTGAACTGTGTAAGAGTTGCAGCCTTCTTACACAAAATATTCTCCCATATTACCTGAATCTCACTGAATTCTGGTCAATGATGCCAAACTAATAAAGATAAATACATAACAGATTCAAGAAAAGGGGTTTATTTGTCACTGTGGTGTCTGTGTTGTTGTTGTTATTAATATCAATAATACATCAATTTTATATAGCGCTTTTTTGGAATTCAAAGTCGCTTTACAGAATTAAGGGATTATTCTTTCACTCCACACTTAGTGGTGGTAAGCTACTATTGTAGCCACAGTTACCCTGGGGTAGACTGACGGAAGCGAGGTTGCAAAGAAATGATTTGATAAAAGAGGATTAGGTTTAAATTGTTGTGACATTTAATAAAAGACATAGGCATTCCAATTTATTAAATAAGATATTACAGAAATTAGAAATCCTATATGAGACAGATGATCATCTGAACACAGCCGAAGATGAAAAGTCATCTTCTCAGTGATGATTAAATGTCTTATGATACTGAAATAAATCATTTCTCTGTTCACCAATGTTTGCGTTCCAGAGACTGTGATTATTTGGATCAAACACACTGAACGTTGGTAAATGATGAGAAAGAAAACATCCTTAAAATTAAGTTAACTGGTGGGATCTGAATAAACAACATTTAATATTGGTATTATTAATTAGAAAGAAAAACACTCGATACACTTATTTTTTGCTGTTTACCACACACACAGACGCACAGGCATGTGCAAGGACACACATGCAGCTGGAGGTCTGAGGCCTGATGTAAGGGCTGTTATCAGGAAAAAGGTGAAAAGCGTTTATGAAAAATACAGTTCCAAGTAATATTTACTTCTTAAAAGGTCGGAAGCCTAAAATAAGATATTGAATGTAACTTTCAAAGGTTACTTTCAAAATGTGATCAGTTACAGATTACTGATTACATGCCCAAAAATTTAACTTGTAACGTAATCCCTCACATTACTCAATCTGTGCGTCTGTGTGTGTGGTAAACAGCAAAAAATAAGTGTATCGAGTGTTTTTCTTTCTAATTAATAATACCAATATTAAATGTTGTTTATTCAGATCCCACCAAATGAATTTCTGTGAATGCAACCATGTCGGAAATGAACTGAATAAATAAATAAATAAATAAAAATAAGTACTTTAATCTGATTACTCATCACAAAAAATTAGATTTTTTAAGTGTAGGAATGCAGCCGTTAAAAGAATAAAGATAACAATTGTAAATACATCCTCTAGGCACCTATAGGTGCTGATGGTGATATTACATTTCACAGTAACAACACATACTCAGAATAATCATCTGTAGAGCTGCAACTAACGATTATTTTCATCGGTCAATAAATTAATCGATTAATCAGATGTTTTTTTTAAACATATGGTGTATCTATAAAGCACATTTAAACCCCGCTTAAGCTGATTAAACTGAAATTAGTGTCTCTCACGCAAGCACACACACACACAAACACTACCCACACACACAAACACTCGTTGTGTGCCCACACACAAACACTCGTGGTGCGCACACACACAAACACTCGTGCGTGCACACACAAATCTCTGCAGGTGAAGCAAACAGCTCTGCATTACGGTCAGTGACATAAATCGCGCAACGAATCAATGATGAAATGCCAACGCTTTTAATAGTTCATTTTTATCGATTTTATTGATTTGTTGTTGCTGCTTTAATCCATCCATCTATTCATTTTCAGACCCGCTTATTCCTGTTTTGCAGGGTCACGGAGGTCTGCCGGTGCCTATCTCCTGCAGACTTAATCATTTGTTTTAAATGTAATGTGTGAAATCTACTCGTCTATTCAACAAACCATGTTACCACATCACGAAGGACTTTGTATGTAAGGAAATAGACAGTAGTCTAGCACTAACTGTAGACAGTAGACTGTCTGTAACTGCACATTAATAAGCAGATAGAGATTAGGGACGTCGCTGTTTTGCTCTTTTGTTTTTCTTCTTTAAGTTACTGGATCGGCAGAGCCTTCACAAACCGCTATCAGCCTCCCCCTCTACAGCAGATGCCCAGGTCACTGCAGGACTGAGGGGAGTGTTTTGAAAACTGATTGAATGGAAATTTGAAAAATATGGAGAAATGGGACATTCTAATCTGGCGGAGGAATCGATCAATCTTGAATCCTAAAGAAAGGGTTTTAACGTGACCTGAGCCGTGACCTTAAAGTTGACGGGGAGGAGTCTGGAGCCGCTGTGAAGGATCTGTGATGGGCGACAGATTTTGGGAAAAAGAAGGAAAAAAAGGAGGGAAAAAGGAAATTTAAAAGATAAGTCCATTTACACTGTACCGAATGAAATCTTTTTGTAAAATATGAATATGATTGTAAAAACATAGAGTAAACACAGTTTGTATTAGATTTTTAATAAAGCAACAGTTGTGTTAGTTTTTATTCAGATACTTTTAATTTACGATTCATTGGCTCTGGACTGGTGTGTGTGGCTGTATGAATGATCACTAATTGATAATTTTTTATGAACACTCACATGTGGTGAAAGCAAACTCCAGCTGCTGAACGCTTGGATGGAAGGATGATTGACAAGGGTCTCAGAAGGCCTGAAGACAATAAAACGAATGAACATTTCCCCGGCCAATAAAGTGTTTTTTTTCTTTTCAGATGTCATGAGTGTGAGAATGTATTTTTGTTCCTGTACAATGATTTAAAAGAATGACATTGATGAATGAAATTTGAGACATGTTTTTCCTATACGAAGTATGGATTTTATATGTGTTTGAGATGTTTCCCTTGGGTTTTGACTTTAGATGAACATGTTATTGATTGGTGACTAATTTACTAACAAAGCTAATCCTCGCTTAACCAATTTAATTTAAGGTTTCTCTACAATGTTTAAATTGGTTTCTGGAAGATCAAATGAGAAAGGTAATTTTAATGGTTTTATCAGTTGATACAATGATGAATGGGTTTACCATTTTATACAATGACGATGGAACTGTAAACTGTAACTTGTATTGCTCATAATGTAATGTACTGTTTCACAGTGCTGGTTTAGTTTAGCTTGATTGGGCCCAACACTGGGGTTAAGCCATATTTTGCTTGTCTGGTGTTTGGGCAATTTAGAACCAGGCTTGGTGTTTGGCGGTGAGATTTACATTTACGGTTATCACTGTCTGAGGGTATGCTAATTTGTTAATGTTTTTGCATCCTTTAATTAGGATGTGGAATTGCATGGATAGGATATCATAGACACTGGATCCAGTGTAAATGACCCGTGAGACTTAGGTTAAAATAGGAAATGGAACAGACCATTATTGGGATTAATTTCAAGTAAGTGTGGGTGTTCGGTGTCTCTCTGATGATTCTGTAATTCATATATACTGTGTATATTTGTGTTAAAAATAGTTTTTTTTTTTAACAATGGAGGTTTTGATAGGTGATTACAGAATCTCTCCTGGTCCTCGTCACACCGCCCTAAGCAGGCCAGATACCATTGTACACTGATAACATTTGCCAAGGTCTCTTCTCAGAGACTCTGTCCTTGTTATGCTTAGCGCCATCTGCAGCATACAAAACCCTGAAAGCATAGAACAACTACAGATTCATTGGGACACACACACATGGAAACCTCTGAGTCCCAGACTGGTCTGCTTCTAAAACCCTTTGACTAAATAAACCGTGTCCGCATTTGACCAGTAAACCCTACAACTTGACTCTGTCTCATTCCATTCAAAACCGCCACAACACATACATACACAATACAAGTCTAAACTGCCCCAACATTTATATTTTAGTATACGACTTTACTCAGTTGGCTCTGTAGGATATCATTTGACCGCGCTCACTCTGAAACACATTCTTGATTATTTGCCAAATTATCAGTAGCCCAAAAAGCTGAGCTCCCCTGTCCACAGACCAGGTGTGCTTTACCTTGTGATTTCTGGCTTAACAAAGGCTCAATGCAGGAGCTAAATTGTCTTTGAAACTGCAGCTAAATACTGTTCAAATGCCTTTTATTGCTTTATTATCATAATGCTCTTCTATTATGTTCATAACATTACTGAATCTCTGCCCCACAAGACAGATCTCTCTGCTTTCTATTTCATTTTAGAAATGAAGATTAAAAAAACTGCAGTCCGTCCCCCACCACCACCACCCTCATCATTTGTTAAGCAGAAGATCAGCCTTGGGTGCGCAGACAGCTGTCCCATTAAATGCTTGATAAAAGCTCTTAGTGGGACTGGTGTTGGACTGATTGCATATGCAACTCCATTAATAGGGAATTTACTTAGCCTACGAGGAAGTGATGCACCCCGTCTGTGCAAAGCTTTGATCCCTAGCAGCACAGATCATGTACACTACCTTTGCCTCATCCATTGCCAAATGAATATATTTGCATCATTTTGCTTCAAAGGAGTTTTGTTTGTAACTGTGTGGCTAAAGGTTGACATCGTCTTTATATAGATAAATAAAAATCTGCTTTCCTTGTGATAATACTGACTAAAACATGAATGTTTATTCAACAGTTGCTCTGTAGGTTGGAGCTTACTGTCAGCAGAGTTCTGTTGTGATACAGTACCAGAGCAAAGAGAGAAACCTTTCTGCTGGTTAACAGACCGTGTGTTACTATTCATTAAACCTTTTCCACATAAGTACAGCTTGGCTATTATTAACATGCAGAAGGGTGCTGTGTGCATGCCGTCCTACCCACTGACTTGTCTCTCAAAGACAAAATCTGAATGTGGGACTTCTTCCATCCAAATAAAGGCTTTTTTTCAATAAATATGCAAAGTTTGCAGCAAAAACAAACTTCTGAATGTGGCGCCTTGAGCAATGCCAAGCTTGATAAGCTTTGTTTTGCATGTAGAGGTGTTAGGCTGGAACACTGTGACGATGAGGCAACAACTTCCTATTTCTTGGGCTTTGCTGATTTCAAGTCTGGTTTTTGTTAGGGTTTTAGAGAAATTCACTGAATATCCAGAAGACAAAACAATGCTCATGCTATATTATATATAATATATACATATTATCAAGCACGTGAGAGAGTGCACTCCTCTAGAAAGCAGTCACAAAGGGACACATGCAAATAATAATTACGGCCACATTTGTGTTGTTGTTAATGCATCATATTATAGAAGAGCTAGTTAAAGGCTTAACCTATACTGTAGTGATGATACCACCCCTATCATTGAACTGCTGTACTAATACTGAAGTGGTAACAATATACAGTGCCCTATCACACTGCATCTTCACTTGAGGACATTGCTGAATCAAGCAATTATGTTTTGAAGGAGAAAAGTCGATAGGTTTCCCATGGAGACGTGCAGAGCAGAGATGGCTAAGGTCACACCTGTAATCATGAGGGAGAAGCACAGTCCATTGAAAAAGTGATGAGATTCCACAGACAGTTAGGCTGGATGGAGACTGAGCCCTATTGCTCCTTACTGAAAGATGGAGTTGAGCAATGGTGAATGCTGCTGTCTCACAGATGGAGATGTGCACCAGTAGTTTCATGTCTGCTCAGGTCAGAGCTTTGACATGTTGCCAGAAGGGCGTCTCTACGTGCAGCTCAGACATGAAAGTCTCTGTAAACAGACATGAGTTAAAGGCACTAAAGTTAGACGAAGGGATTTCTGTTGTTATTGGGAGAGAAGAAAAACCTTAACAACAACTAACATCTTTTGAAGATTTAGATTTTTCCAACTCAACAGTGAAAAATTTTTTGAATGAAAACATGAAGTGTATTAAAACCAGCGAGATGAGAAACAAACAGACGATTCACAGAAAGCACAGCCTTGATTCTTCCTGTTGGAAGACGCTAAAAACTTGTTCAACACTTCTTATGAATAAGTGTCAAAGTAAGTGTCATTTTAAATGAACCAATAATAATAATAGGGGTGAATAAATCCTATGAATACTTCCATATTTAGAAAAGCTTATTATAGTCTGTCAGTCCTGTGTGAGCTCTTTAAGTTTACCATTTAGGATTCCATTCAAATATTTTTGTTAAAAAAATAACTAAATAAATAATACGATTGTCTCTGATATGTTCAGTTTGTGTTCAAAATTCAGTGGTTTAATTAGAATTCTAGATGTTGGCCATTGATGACCTTACAGTACAATAAGCACAAAATACATCTTTCATTTTCCCACAAAAACAAAACTTCAATCCAAAGAGACTGAAAAAAAGTGAGCAATCAACAATACTTTATTTCTAATTTAATATAATAAACATAGTAGCATTACACATTTTCACAGTGCACCGTAATATTACTTCAAGCTATTGTAAAACAAAACTCTACCACCAGCCATTAAGTCTAAAAAAACCCAAAAGTATGCCAAATTTGTAAAGCTGTAAATATGACGGGGTTTGGTTATAAATTAGGTAACAATTAAAAATGCAGGATTTTGTCTAATTGTAGAATACAAACTCTAAGAAAAAATGTTAAATCAACAAAATAAAGACTGATAATATGCACAGAAACTTTCAGTCGAATCAAGAGCTGATTATTACATCTTCATGCAGTAAACGAAGGCAATGTTTAAGAGTTGGATTGACTCTTCTTTTTGGATCTTCCTGGTTAAACAGATTCAGACCTAAATGTCTGAACTTATTCTGTATGGCTGGTTTCAGTCAAATCGGGTCACACAAGATGAGGAAGCTGCTGCCTCAGTCTCATTTTTAGCATCGGAGGTTCCGCACGTCGTAACATCCATCAAGTGTAGCGTCTCAGGACAGTCCACTCTGTATAAATTTGGGTGATAGAACTCCCAGGTCTCACTTGCTTGAAAGGCACTGTTGGCGTTGAGTGGCTCTGCTTTACCAGTATGTGTATGGGATAGTCTTGTCTGACCTTTTCCTGTTTGAAACAAACTATGTTGTCTCTGATCAAGTGGAAAAACCATACCTGTTGGAGCCACTGTGCAACTGGTGCTCAGTTTTGTTTTACGAGTGTACGAGTACACTCTACTAGTCACCACCCCTATATTACTAATAGTACTAGTAAAGCAAAAAGTGTCACTAGTATTAGAAATTAAGAAAAAGGTGTCACTAGTAAGCGTAATATTCTAATTAGGGGGCAGGGAAAGCAAATTCAGACTTACCATTGGCTTTTCAAAATATTACAACCAATTAGGGAGCTGGATTTTTTTAGTCCCTCCTACTTCATGTGCATTAGGCCTAACAGTGAATCTTTTGACTTTATTATTAAAATTAAAAATGGTCTAACTAGTACTATTAGTAAGGTTTTGCATTTATTAGTAGCACTAGTAAACTAATATTTATTTTAAATGTTTTTGGTGCACTAGTGCAAGCTTGACCTTACTAGCAAAGCAAAATTCTCTACTAGTAGGCAGTTTTGTGGTACTAGTAGTACCAGTAAAGCTTTGAGGTTTTACTAATATTATATAGTATAATATTTTAAGTCTACCAGTAGTACTACTAGTAGAGAATTCTGCTTTACTTGTAAAGTCTCCTTGCACACTACTGTGCTAAAAATCTTTACGAACTTGTAAACCTTTTTGAATTTAAAATCTAGATTATTGTTTTTTGTATACCACGGTTACACTCAAAAACTCTCCAGTAGTACTAGTAAAGCCAAAAATATTCACCAGCAGCACTAATAGACATAATGCAGATACTGTAAGTAGGAGGGATTATAAACAAATCCAGCTCCCTGATTGATTGTAATATTGTCTAAAGTCAATGGCAAGCCTACATTTGCTTTCCCCACTCTCTAATTAGCATATAGGGCTTACTAGTGATACATTTTGCTCACTATTGAGGTGTACTTGTGCACTAGTAAACCAAATTTGAGTACCTGTACTCCAAATTTGGGCAACACTAGAGCTTATCTATGGTTATCACTGATAGCGCTTTGAGTGACCAAAAAAAGGCGTTTTATAAATCCAATACATTATTATTATTTTATTGAACTTGCAGGACGTATGTATTGCTATAGAAAAGCTGGAGGTTAAGTAGCTTTTTCATGGATAGCCAAATGAGGTTGTGTTTGAAGGTGGGACGTCAGGGACATTTAGGTTTGTTGTGAAATGTGTAGATTGATACTGTAACTATAGTGTTTTCATATATTTTGGCCTTTAGCAAGGACACTGTAATGAGTTGAACCCCATCTATTCCAAGTCCAGTTTGTTGTCCTCGCGGATCCGGATCTCCTCAGACCAGAACAGACTTGGTCTGGACTCATTTAGTGTCATTAATCTACAACAGTCAGTTTAGATGCACACGGAATTTGTAAAGCATTTATGAAATAATTTATTAACTGTGTCATTGCAGTCCAAACAAATCTGACCTCGCACACGGTTGAACCAAGCAGCAGCCATGTTGAAAGTCTCGGGTCAGTCTGATCCTGATCCGCAGAGATATTTGAGGAACACACACACACACACACACGCACACACACACAGACAGAGATACCTTGCTTTATAAATTGATGTATGTTCAAATGGCTTTCCATACAGGAGATGCCCTCTTGCATCATGTCCTCTATACAGATATCCATTGCACTTGTAATAGAGTATCAAAAGACATGTAGCCATTTGTGAGTAAAGCTGCAGATTAGAACTGACTACTTTGTGGTGAGGGAGGGCTTCCCTAACAGTTTGCTTTTAATTAATGTAAATGCCTGAGACTGCATGCTGGGAATGTAAACTGAATGAGGATACCAGAATTCCCTGCAGTGATGTGAGGTCACAGTTATTTGTCGATGGTTAGACAGTTCCTAGACACACCAAAACCAGTTTTGAATAAAAACATGCACTCAACCCAAAGCTCTTAAATTTAGAAAGGATGGCCTGCAGAGAGTCTGCCTTCAAATTATTAATTCCTGATTTTCATGCTGGTGTTCACCTCACAAACTTAAGGCATGAGAAGACAAGAGCTTGAACATATTTAAGGGAAAACTGGCATTGAAGTAATGATTAATCCAAAACCAAACTCAAGGACTGCAGGGCAAATCCAACCATGTACTGTATCCTTAAAAAAAAAGTGGAAAGCGGGGAAGAAAGAAAAAACAGTTTGATATCAGTGCAGGTAATGACTGAGTTGAGAGTTTGTCTGGGCTTTTTGAAGTTATTTTCAGAAAATGATCAAAGGCTGAAGATGTTTTGTGATTTTATGTCTCAGGGTGAGAAGTACCTATGGGGTCAAAACAAGCAGCCTCTCCTCGTCTGCTCATCTGTGATATGGCAGCCATGAGATTTACAATCATGTCCACTATTCCATTCTGTGGATGGTAAACAATTCACCTCCGTCTTTTGATGTGCTCATAATGATAAGTGATTACAGTCTCACCTCTCTCGTATGCTCCCGTTGGTGCAACGGCCAAAGCCACTTTGCCACAAGCTTGAAACGCACATCTGATATAAAAACCAAAAATCCCATTTAAGCAAAACAAATAATGAGAAAGACAGCAACTTCTGCTCATGCTCGTTAACGGTCTCACATGACGAATGTAAACGCCTCATTACTCGTTTTTATTAGAAACATTTCTGCAACTCAGCAGCCAAGGGTTTTATTTAAACGACTTGTCTTGTCTTTTAGTTCTGATGAACATGCATATACAGTAAAATAAGGCATGTTACAGAGGGTAGATTCACTCTACCCCTAAAGCAAAGACAAATAAAATGAAAAGTACTGTACAGAGGTGACATGGAATGCTTTTCCAAGAGGAATTATTCAAGAAAATAAGAAATGCACATTTAAAAAACTACTGAAATAAAACGCATTAACAAAACAGCTCTAGGTACCTAATGATGAATAATCAATAATTAGTCTTATGTGATACATACATGTATATGTACAGTATATTAATATATTGTAATAATAATAATAATAATAATAATTATGGATGTTGTTTTTGTTTTGTAGATTGTTTTAGTTGTTGTTTGTTTGCTTTGTTGTGTGATGTGTTACAGTATATGTCATTATATACTGCACCGATAAAGACAGTTGTATTGGGTGGACTCCAGGAAGAGTAGCAATGGCTCTAGTCAAAGCTAATGAAGATCCAATAAAAAAGATTTTTAAAAAATAGAAGAAAAAAGGAGGTACAGAGGGCAGCGTGTGCAGGATTGGTTCTAGCCATTTGGATCGAATGGGAGAGTTTTTACGGGACCATTTCACCCAATAAAGGAAACGATTGCAGACCACTTTTAACCAAACATTCTTAATTTGTAAAAAGCCAAAACAAACACAGGAAAAACATGCAAACTCCACACAGAGAGGCCTCAAGTGTTTGGCCCAGGATTCAAACCTAATCCATGGTGTATATTATTAACATTATGTTGTTTTTATTACCAAACTCACCTGAACTCAATGAAGTGATGGAACGTCAGTACCACAATGCAATGCAACATTGAACCAGTGAGTTGGAAACAGGATTTATGCAACTTGGGAAAATGTTAACTAAATGCTTGCTCTAAGGATGTAAAAAAAACAAACTCCTCCCATCCTCCACCATCACTTACAAGGCACTCCTTCTTCTTTACTCTTTTCTTGCTCGCATTGATTACGCTGTGAATCCTCCCTCTACAAAACAAGGCACTCTTACTACCTTTGCAGTTTTGGTTTTACTGTTGTAAATCTGCAACTAGCACAGCGGCGTGTTCTCCCAGTTGTGTGATACCCTAAAGCAGATGCACTGCTGCAAAGAAAAAAGGGTATTGGAAAGCTAAATCTCATGCTCTGATTTTCTAGCTTGTAATTGGTTGCAGGTGTTGGTGGTTAAATGTAGAAGGCTGCTGCAATATAAATGAGTGCCACTATAACCACGAGGACTGTTGCTTTACAATGGCTGCTCTATTCCAAATAATCTGTCAGAATTCTGAAAGTAGTAAAATTGTAAATTAATTCATTTTTGCATTAGAAAACAATGTTATTAAGCAAGTAAAAGTCCTATTATTGACATTTTTTATTAGTAAGGTTGCAGACAGTGAAGTTATATCCACTATTCAGAGAATCAGCATATTTCTCTTCATACGAGGGAATGTTCAATTTTAGCTTTTTGTTCGATTTCCATTATGTATCGATGCCGATACACAGATATCCTCCCCACCAACATCATTTTAAGTCACGTAATACTGTATATGGCTTCATGGAAATAACAGGTTAAAGCTAGTTTTAATGTGATACTCCACAGGCCGTATTACACAAATAAAAACTATCGGCGCAAAATAAAAACACTTATTCAAATTTGACAATAGAAAAAGTGCCATATTAATTTAATTTCTTGTCTCAAGCAGCTTGACGTATAGGTATTTCAAAATCAATTAAACAAAAATAACAAAAGCTGATGTCATTTTATGGCTAATGTCGGCCGATGTAATTGGTGAGCGGACAATGTCACCTATCTCTATTTAGTACCGGTACATACAAAAGGTGAAGGTTGTGGGTGGGATACATCAACAATTCCTAAAAAGCACTGAAGTGGAGCATCCAATTGAATTATTTCTATTAATGTGCTGTCAACAGAAACTTTAGCATTTGAGTCTGAAAGTATGTATTTGCTTTGTTTGTTATACCAGTGATCATGTTTGGGACGATTGGCATCAAAGTGCAATAACAGATTGCCTGAGGCAGTTTCTTACTCATAATGATCTCTCCAAAAACATTGCTGCACTGCTTTTTTATATAGAAAAGACATAATGTGTTTATGCCAAACAAAATCAAAGCAATCCCCGAGTAAACTATGACAGATGAAGTGTGTCTAACAATGTAGTTGTTTTCTCTGGAATCGTGTCTGTGTGTTTCATCCCAAATTGGCTCATATTTATAATGTCGCTTCACAAAACCATTTGTTAGCCAATCAGAAAATGCTGACACCATACCGTTAAGCAAAAGCAAAAATTCAGCATCCTTAATTCTCAATTCTTAATTTCAGTGTTTGTTCAGCACTTTTTTTTTTTTTTGCAGCTTTTAGCTCTTAAACTAAACAACACAAAGCTAAGGAAATGCTTGGCTTAACTGCCTGAGACTAACAAGCATCTTTGAGCTGATGTATTTTTTTTCAGTGGGAGGATGTTCCTCTTTTGATCTGAGCAATAATCAGTCCCTATGTCTGGCAGCTATTTACAGAAAATATTTATTTCAGTGATTTTCAATGGAAAAAAGGGCGTCTGTGTTTGCTTGCTCAGGTAGAGAATGTGCTCTCCTGTTTCTCTCAAACACAAAGAGGCAAGGACAAATAATTCAATAGTCTGCTGAGTGTCCTCTATGCTGGAGGAGGTGAGAAACGGTCATTTCAGTGAGGTAAAAAGGGAGAAAAATGTCAATTTATCAGCATCGCCAACTGACCCAGTTGTCAATACTGCAATGAAAATACCATGGGAGGAAACTGTGATCGGTTCTCTGTCAACAATAGTCACAGCAGTGTTTTCTTGTTTTCTGTGGTGACTACAAATGCAATAATAGATTGATCTGGGGGATTTTCCAATAAATTTCTCTTTGCTTTTTATCTCTGAGCACCAAAATGAATTACAACATCCCTGAGTTGTGTCTGGCAGGCCTTCAGAGATTCCCAGGCAGAAAATGGTGGAGGTCAAGGTTCGAGAGCAATGCCATAAGTGCGACTTGAATCCCTGCCAATGTTTCACATCCCACAGGGTTGCTCTCACTTTCCCACTTATTATTACAGTCCCCACCCTCTTCCCCCCCTCTACCCCTGTCCATCCCACCTCTCAATTTCTCTTTTCCATCCAGTTCTCTAAATGTCTCTTCTGTCCATCTTTCACTCACTCTCCCTTGTTTCCTTTTGACATCTTTTTGACATCATATTTCTTCCCCTCACAAGCTCTTTCTCTATATGAAAGATTAAAAAGCAGCAACTTATTTTAAAATCTTAATTTCTGTCTTTATAAATATTTGATCTGCTCAGATGAGGAATATTAGCTACACTAAGCCAAAGCAAATTGGCAAAACCTTCCTTACACGGAGTATGTTTGCACTAGGTTTAGTTTGATTGAGGTAAAGCTGTTATTTCAGTAGATTGTCCTCTGTCCTTCAAACTCTGGCACGGAAAGTATCTGAGGGGTTTTTTTTAAAACAATTTCTGCTGCCATTTGATTACAGTACAGCTCAGGCAGAACTCAAGTTGACGTATTTGGCTCATTAACGTGTCGATATATTCTGTGAGAATCGATAATTTCATATTTCCTATTTATTTCTTTGTATTATTTATAAGCAGGGAAACACAGTGGAGCAGTGGATAGCCTCACTAACACAGGAAGAAGGTTATGGGTTTGATTCCCTGGGTGAGTTGCAGGATAAGTTAAATGAAGGAGTAAATGGAACAGCCTGTATAAATGATTGTACCACATGAAATGCATTTTTAATATCCTCAAATATTGTAACCATGGCTGTAGAATTGTGTGTTTAGGGTTTATTTTTCCATATAATTTCCAATCCAAAGAATTAGAAAATAAGTATTTGCATCAAATATTTGAAATTATATCAGGATAAACAAGAATAGCAAACATTATGAGTTGTATTGATGTTGAGCTTGTTTAGATTAGCATATTATATTATAAAAACATCAGATCTGTATTTCTGTGCATGGATCCGCAGTGAATATCTCTGATTAGATATTGACCTTTGCTAATATGACTTACAGTGAGGACAGGAGGTGTCACAGGCACCTTCATTGCAGCAGCTGCATGGATGGCATTTAAATTTGCATCTTGGTGATCTCCACTGAACTCACACGTATACTGCAGTCTGGCAGCTATAGCCAAGAGCAGGGATAACGGATTAGGATGGAGTCTTTATCAATTCAAAGAGAAGCTGCTCCATGAATATTGCTCTGACATTGTGGGTCATTGTGAAAATCTCTGAAGGCATTAAAGATATATAATAAAGGTATTATATAAGGTCTACTAAAGAACAGAAAACTAGCACTGATATTTACACCATGATTGTGATGCAGGAGGCATGGCCACTATCTAAAGTCAGAGCTGGTTAGAGAGAGAGTTGCGACAACGGAAGTTCAAAATGCTTGACCGTCACGTGAAGTGGTTCCAGAAGGTTATTGGCGGGCATCAGAGCCGACTCTGGAATCCATTGGTTCCGAGTGGTATAACTGGGATTTTCGGTAATTTGTTGTCAATAACTGTATTGATTTACAATTTTTATACAGTACACCATCATATGTATGTGTATATACAATATTAGTTTATGTAGTTCCATAAATAGATTTTTTTTCCTAATGTCCATTTGTTCTAAGAACCACAAAAACATAGTATTTGAAGTTTATTTTCCCAAACTCACCTGTTTTCCAGAGTTTTAGCCTCTGAAAAGTCACTTTCTGAGCAACTTTACACAAACAGGCGTGGCCTACTTATGCATATTTATGAGTGGGCGTGTCTATAGACGGGACACTGACTTCATCCTCCCCGCACGGTGACGTAGGGTCAGAAGACGGCCTGCCCTCCTCCCACCCACTCCGTAGCTGAGTTCATGCTGCTTTATAAACACGAGACAGAGCGTGGGGGCGGGGCGTTCACCGTTACATAGTCTATAGAAAATACATACATAGCACTGCGCGAAGGACGCTGTAATGCTCACCTACGTGGGCGTGTCTGTTTACATGTCAATCACGGCAGAGAGCTTCCTGGAGGCGCGGCTTCTCCAGCTCAGTGCCGTGTCAAATTTGTCATCAAAGTTGGAACGCGTCATCAAATTGGAGTGAGGTGTTTGGGCTCATCCTGCAGTAAGAAAGGAGCAAATCACCCTCTAACTAACGATTCAGGGAATCAATGAAAAAAACACTTTGGGCATATGTATGAAGCCTAAATAGCACTTTTATGATGTTTAAAGCACAGAAAAGTTGATTTAGCGTAACATGGACCCTTTAAGGATTAGTGTAAACAGCTAGCTTACCTGCTTTTTTGACGTAGTTAAGGCCAACATTAATTTGGTTGAAAACCGTGTTGATATGTATTGTATGTAGGATGTATTGCTTTGAATTAAATTTAACTTGTATGGTATTAATAGCAATCACATCCCTATGTTTACTGACATACTAATAGCCGTACAAGCTCTGGGAGGAACTATTACTGATAGTCTTTTAGCCATAATAGATAATAGAAATATTTTCGAGTCCACATTTAATGAAGACCTGTCTGTATGAACTGCATTTAGTTTAGGTCTTTGCCTTCTTTAGGAAGAACACTAATTATTGAATCATGTGGGGGGCCAGGCAGCTTTTGCTCTTATCCAGTTGAACAATCTGCATAGAATTGGTGCTAGTAATTCCTTAAAATATTTATAAACTTCATTAGTGTTTCCATCACTTCCTGGACTCTTATCCACCTTACTCTTCTGTATAGCAACAAGGACTTCTTGTTCAGTCACTGGTTTGATAAGTTCTGCATTTTGTTCTGAAGTTACCTGCTGTAGATTTAGTAAATTGAGATATTTACTGCTTTTACTGCTTCTATAGCCCGTCTCTTCATACAGCTTGTTATGATATTTAAAATTTTCTCTGAATGACAATTTTTTTTAAATGTATTTCACAGATCCATTCATCCTCCCTATTTACTTTCCTTCTTATTTTTTAATAACAATAACTCGCATTTAATATATATAGTTATTTTTGTCAAATTATACTTCATGGATTAAATAAAACAATATTAGCATAAGAGAAGCAAGAAAACCTTAATAATCCTTTTTTCCCTCACAAAAGGTATAAAGTATAATGGTTTTCTCTCGAACTAATCAAAATCCAAATACAAAGATGCATTACTATGCTAATGTCGACTTGTGAAAAATCAAGCTCTGGATGGTATTCCTTTAGGATTGTTTTGTGCATTGAGCACACATGCTGAACTCCTTCAGTGTATCAAGTATCAAGTGTATAATATCTGTTCATAGTGTTTGTGTAAGGTGAGCAGCTTTAATGTGAATAAATGGTGAAATTATGTCTGAAAGTCTTTCATTTATCATCCTTATGTGTGTTGTACAGGTTAATAACACTCCCAGAGGAATGACTATCAATTGTTGTGCAGCAATTAAAGGGGATTGGAGGTAGATTTTAGTAGCACTTGGTTTTATGTTGATATAACAGTGGCACATACCAGTTTGACTAAAAAAGACACAGCCTCTCTTAAACCTATTTGTGTACAATATTCTCCCAAATTCACAAATATGGCTGACTTTTTATGTTTTAATCCAGAGGTGTCAGGAAATTCTAGAGTTGCACGTGCTAAAATTTTGCAACAATTAGCAACAAACAACGTTTAAAAAACATACGTGAATTTATTTTAAGTTACTTTTGACAAGATTTACTAAAATCAAAATCTAAATGTTAAATCTAAATCTTAATGTTAAATCTAAATGTCAGGGGTGAAACTGAAGTACCAACATAAAATCTCATCGACGTGAATAGCATTATCTATGAACTATTCAGATGGAGTGCTTGTGCTCCACATTTAGATTTAACATTTAATATTTAGATTTAACATTTAGCATTTAGATTTAAGTGTAACATTTAGATATAACGTTTAGATTTAGATTTCATATTAACATTTAGATTTTTATTAAATTTTTTGCGTATTTACATTTAGATTGAACATATAGATTGAACATTTACATTTTTATGAGAAAAGTTTTTCAAACATTGCTGTAAATCTGGTGAAAAGCAACATTAAAAAAATAATTAACATTTTTTTTTAATGTGGTTTGTTGCTAAATGTTGTGAAAAGTTGCTGTTTATTTTAGCACGTGCAACTAGAGATATAACGATTCACTCAACTCCCGATACGATTCGTTTCACGATACTGGGTTCACGATACGATTCTCTCACGATTCATTTTACAAAATGGGACTGTAGACAAATTTTTTTTTTGGGAAAAAAACTAGAAAATACTGTATTATTTTCCTTTTATATTTCATTGTCAAAAGAATCCCTTGATAAACTATTCAAAACAATGCAATTTAACTAAAAATAAATCTTGAATGAAATAAATAAAGGAATAATACAAATGAAAATGAAGACTATTAATTTAAATTCTGGTTCTATAATAAACAATGCAAAACTGCATAATAGTTCTATTTCTTCTTAAAAGTGCAACTGAAAATGTATTTTGTGCCTTAACAATTGGACTTTAAAAAAAAAAAAAAAAAAACCGTGATTACACTGATTTACGTCATATTTGTTTGGACCAGCAGAGGGCGCTGGTAACACAGTGGTCGGTTGGCATGCAGAAATTCTTGCAGTGAAGAAGAGAAGCCATGCTAGCAGACAGAGCTAATAGAAAAACGTGACTTTTACAGATATTCAAGTAATATTACAGATATTCTTTCGGTGCTAAAGGGGCAATGAATCATTTATTAACATGTTTAAGAGTAGAAGGCGGCCAGAAAGAAAGTATTATCAGACTCCGCCCGCCGCCTACACTTGTGGATAAAAAAAGTACTGCAATTCAATTTTCAGAAAATCGATATCAACCGTGATACCTATGAATCGATTATTAACTTCCTTACGATTAATCGTTACATCCCTACGTGCAACTTTACAATTGGCGCCCCAAATTTAACCACATGGATAACTCACTTGTGTCAGCCAAATGTTTATAGCTATGTTGCTTTTAGATGGTTCAATGCCGACTCTTCCTATCACTGTGAAACATACAGAGAGAAGTTAAAACATCATGAAACAGTTCAGTTTTACTCTACTGACGGTGTGTTGTTGCAATAGTTCTTCTGCTGACAAACTTTATACAACAGTAGTGACACAAATTCGATTTTCGATTTGAAGCCATTGTTTGCAGCCAAAAACAGTAAGTCGAAGACTGACAGCTCCTTATGGGGCTGTTGGAGCTGCACAGTTGAAACATTCGGTTGGTTATAGATGTATGATTTTGTCTTACATCAAACTTTTTAGTGCACTGTTTTTTAGATAAAGCAAGTATAGAAGAGAACCGAGTCAGTTGTTGATGTTTAGGTTTTATATTTTCATCTATATTTAAGGCGAATAGGTTTTTAAAATAAAGTGAATATTTGCTCTTGAGACTTTTGTGTTGAAGTCAGATGATCTTTTGATGAATTGTTGATAAAAGTTGGTTCAATATGTGATTTTTTTTCCTGGTGCCTGGGAGAACCGCCCCTGTGAAGCCCACCTAATAACTGTGATCTAAGATGCTGACGTTGCTGTGAATTATGAAGTGCTTTGCTAAAGGAGACCTTTGTGCATGCTTGTCCTTGTGATGCAAATAAAAATAATGAAGTGCTCATTACTTGGTGATTGAATGGGTTCAAATATTACATTAAATGGTATGGAGCCTGATATGTGAAACAGAACTTCAATCAGGGTTGAATCTATTGTGGAAAAGTGTGTTTGTGAGCCACTGCAGAGCAACACAGCTGCACTTGATTTAAGAGTGCTGAATATGTTCTATTTCAAAGATGTAACAATTTTAAGCATATTTACATCAGCAGAAAGTTGGTACATTTGGTTTGAATAAGACATTCATGGTTGGTTGCTTGAAGTTGGAAAGTACTTGGAATGATCGGATTGCAAAATATTGGAGGAAACTATAATGGAGATTTAAAATCATATTGCATTAAACATTTTGCATACACTACAATGCTTAACTTATTAAAGTTTCCTCCTTCAGTTTTATATGATCGACATTTAAAAATGAATTATACCACAAATGAAATATGTATTCATAGAACTAGCTACGAAGCAGACTATAACTAGGAGGGCACACAACTGTTTTGGTCTGGTCCTCAGGCTCTCTTCATCATGTTTGGTGTGCAGCCAGCACACCATCAGATGTCTGTTGCCCTGCCCCTCATGGACGAGTTTAAAAATGTAACAGTGTGCATGCAAACACTTTTCAGTTTATTCTGGTTCTATGTATATAAGAATTACCTGCAATGTTGACAAAAACGTAGAACAGTTAACACATTAACTGTTGTAATGAGGCAGCTCTGGCACTGATAAATGTTAACCGTTATGATGTATATGATGCTATGTTGTTAATTAGTCTGTATTGATGCTAACACTGACACCTACTCTAAATGTGCATTTAACAATCTGGACTTCTGACTTAAACTGTGTTTCCTGGTTAGCACTAAAAACATGAGCACCCGAGAAGCGCAAACTACAATCAAGCACCAAATCTCCTCTTTGCCAGATATTGGCAGTTATCTTAGTGATCCTGATCATTTATTATTCAGGCTTGTAATAAATGTATACAGTGACGTGCCGTGACCACTAGGGTTGGGTAGGCACGTTGCAAATCGAGACCACCAATGACAATTTCATATGTTTCTGCTGGCAAGTGTTAATTCAATTCAAATCAGTTTTGTTTCTGCTGTCAAATCAATTGTATTTGTATAAAGCAATTTCTAACAAAGTCATCTCAATGCGCTTATCAAAATATAAAATTCATAATAAGAAAGAAAAAACCACATGAACAAGCATTTAGCCATCTAAAAAACAACAACATTGTAAATACCATTAAAGAAACATAAACAATTATTTAATATAGCCTCCATACTCTCCCAACAAGATATATCTCATGACACGGCAGCACATCTGTTGTTTGTGTTGGAAACACAGAAACACGGAGAAAATGACAACAACTCGGATCAGCCTCAGTGAGGAGCATCCACAAAGTCAATCCTTCCTTTTGTTCCATTCACTGTGAAAAGTACCAACATGTTCTGACCTTACCTTTGCTGAAGGTCTGGTAGCTCAGGTGTTGGTCTCCCATCTTTTAAAAGCTGTCGTTTTTCCTCGAAAAAGTTTCTCTATCATCTCTGGCGATGTCATCCTGCCTGTAGTGTTATCCTGCCCACTAGCTAGAGAACGTAGCAGCAGCGGTCACATGGCATCTATTCACTAATGTACTGTGAACTTACTGTATGTATAGCATTTAGCATTGTGTGGTTACGTTCAAAGGCAGCGTAGAGAGCTGCTTTTGAACGTAAATGGTTGTCATCTTAGGGACCTGACTGCGCATGCACAAACACGTAAAAACACGCAATGAGAACGGAGCAGAGGAGCAACGTGCCTTTGGGAGGGGGCGTGGCCTCCCTCTGCCTTACAGTGGAGTGAGACTGTGCAGCTGTTCCAGGAAATAGCGCTGTTTAGTAATTTGGGCTATGAAACGCACAAAATGCTGACACTTTCAAACTTATAGGTACTTTAGGCTATTGGAAATGGAAAAAATAAACAATTTAGAATTATATTATAATCAAAACAAATAATCAAAATATCATTTCACCCTTGGGTTGGCACTGCTTACCTTGCCTACCTTGACGGCACGTCACTGAATGTATATTCCCATTAATAACCATACTAAAGGTCAAAATCAATGCACTCCCACATTTTCTTGAAAAATCGCAATGGAATACGCAATTACGATCCGATGTGAATGAAACTCGGTGGGGTAATTGAGGAACCAACCTAACGTAACTGAGTGAAATTTTATCAAGATCGGTCAATCAAGAACTGAGATATTAATTGTTGACATTTTGCTGATGATGAGAAATGTATCTTTGGTTAAAATTTTGTCAGTACTTTTGACATAATCCTGCGAACAGATAAACTAATAAATAAACGTAGGTGAAAATATTACTTGCTTGGCTGAGGTATTTATTAGTTGAAGAGTTTTAGTCATTACTTTGAGTATAAGGTCAAAATAAGACATGGTAGAGAAACAAAATTGTAATGGCTGAAAAACTTTTCATTCGATTGATTGTACTCACTATTTAATTACATTACCATACTATTTTTCAATAAATGCAATGAATCAATTTACTCTAAGGAATGTAGCCAAATACATGCTCGACCGTGAAAAAATCTTAATACACTGCTGTCGGAGACAAACCTTCCAAAAATATTGGAGAACACCATAGGCATAGGAGCTGATGTAGGCATTTTTAATAACTCAAAATCTGACAACAAAAATATTATTGGTGACTAAAAGGCACAATTTACAGCTAAAATAATTTTTTGGAAGTATTCTATTATAATAACACGTAGTTCTGAAAAATTAATTTAGGGCTAAAGTACAGTGTAATGATAATCCCAAACACAGCAATTAAAGGCACTTCCTTCCCTTTTTTTTTTTTTTTTATCAATTTATTTAACCAAATCTGACAGAATCACCCAGGTAAACCAAAAGCATTTAACTGTCTACTGCATGCTTGTTCATACAATGATCTGCTGTTAGGTATTACATCCAATTTCCACCCTGATGATTATTATGTAGAAGAAACTAATAGAATAATGGTGGAAGAATGCAAGAGTGCAGCAGTAATTAGGAAGCAGTGGGTCATCTCGTTTGCCCAGAGGAGGAAGTAGAAGAAATTACCTGGTCGACAGACTAAGTAGACAGATCTAGGAAACAAAAAAAAAAAAAAAATGAATTGGCAAATTGAGACAAAGGAAAAAAGATGGAGGAACAGAAAGAACAGCAAATTTAGATGGAGAGAGACTGAAAAAAGAGTGAGGTGACATTAGAGGGAAAACGAGAAAATCGAGCCTTGTTTCATTTTGAAATGATGGAATGTGTTGCTCGGCCTTCAGGCCGGTTCATAAGCTCCTTCTCTCGTCAAGGAAAAAGAGAAAGAAATGGAGAAATAAATGGACGTCTATATGTGTGTGCGCGCACCCTACTCATAGTTCCATAAAGAGCATTAGTCCGCCCACTCTGCTGCCTGCCTGCCTGCCTGCCTTCGACGCCACTCATTTCACTGCACGGCTGATTATGATCAAAGCCAGATTCACAGAAGATCTTTTCAGTCATACTTGGAAGACAACCTCATATGCCGATGATATTCTGGTATTCGAGCCAAATCTTGGCTTGAATACAGGACACAATTTTTTTTTAGCTTGAACAATTATTAATGACATTGGGGTTTACTTTTCTGTTGTTCTTACTTACTGAATCATTAAATGTTTATTTTAAAACTAATTTAGAACTCAACTATTGGGTGTGTAGAAATAATATAGTTGTCCTTTTGTCATTTGGTGATAATTTGCTATGCCATGAAGCTAAAATGAGCTCAATTTTATACTCTGTGTCACAAAACCGAAGAAACTACTTTCCAGAAAGAATCTGTGTGATGACACACAGCTTCAGAAAATGAAATGAATGGCTTAGTCTGGTTGTAACTTCATTTTTAAAGGCATGGTAACATTTTTGCTCAGCTGAAAGTGGTCTATTTGTAGCTTGATTAACACACCCACATAATGTGATTTGACAAACGAGTTAACACAGCTAAGATAAGGCATTCTGCGTATACACTACTTCTTCTCCTTCAAATGTTAGCCATTTTTTGCTGCTACAGCTAAAGAAGCTGAACATATCATAATACACAGAAAAAAGATTTATATCTGTTGTACTCTTCTTCTTCTTCTTCTTCTTCTTCTTCTTTGGGTCATCCAGAAATACATCAATCAGCAGGTTCTTTTTTTTAAGGTTACAGCATCATCTCCTTGTCAAGAGTTTTTTTCTTATCGACCATGTACTGTGTACTCAGAAAAGACAAAAAGTCTTTCATCGACTTGTGAACATAACTTCATGTAAACACACTGGGTGTTTAGAAAACACTAATCTAATTAAATACTTCTAGATTACACAGTAAAGTTAACTGGACTCTTGGGAGTATTCAACATGAATATTTTATTGTTCTTCTCATCTACCAATTGGTTCCTGAGCATTAAGTTACCAAAGGTTTATTTTGACCAGTCAATAACTGCGTTTTTATTACCCTTGGAAAAAACCTCAAAATCTAAGTAGCGCAAATAAAAACTGGTAATGGAAACACCTGGTTTTCGAAAAAAAAAAACACTCAAATATTGCTAAAAAGATTTTACACTTTCGCAAGGAGGTATTTTAGACGCCTTGATATTAAAATGTGTCGCAAAATCGCTGTGGAAACACTTTTACCGCTAATACACGTCACACGTCATATGACCACTTCTCTCCAAGAAAACATGCCCGCGGCACTTGTAAACAGAAAAGGAGATTGGGACATTTCTTAGCATTATACTTAAAACATATTATTGCCACATTAGACGTTTAACAACAAAGGAATACAGAGTATTATGGGGAGGTTTGGCGAGTCCGTCTTCCTGCAGCGAAGTCCCGCAGAATAAGGAGTTATGAGGCTCCTCCCCACAACAACGTTCTATGGAAACACGTTCAAAGTTCAATCATAATTTTCTTGACATTTAGAAACATCGCTTTTATTTTACCCAGCGGTTACCTTTAAAAAAAAGCCCATATCCATCTATCAACATCCCAAAAACCACTACGGCTTTAAAGACAAACTAAACCCCATAGACAACAGCCTTCTGTTCAGGGTGGGTTTAACGAGCTGTGACCAGGAAGATAAGATAATCCTCCATTCATTCAATTTCCTTCAACATTTAGATCCACCTGAGATTATTCTTGTGTGTGCTGTGATAACTGTTGCTCTGTTGTCCTGCTCAGAAATGTTCTCCTGATAGAGATCGCACAGCTCTATGAAGAAGCTGTTGGGGTGTTTTTTTTTCTCCAACACAGGCTGCTTGGAAGGAAGTTGCAAGTTGCTGTTCATGAGATGAATGCAGCAGTACAGAAAATATAGTGAAGAGTGAGAGACTATGACATGCTGTCATAGAAGAGAGACACTTATTAAAGTCTTTGTTTTTTGGTTTGCTGGATGTTTTGTTTGCATGCTTGATGTCAGCGAAATGCACCAGGGTTCACTTAAGAAATGTAGGAAAGTCTGCAGGAGAAGTGTTTATTACAAAACCGATAAATAGATAGATACTGTAGATAGATAGATAGATAGATAGATAGATAGATAGATAGATAGATAGATAGATAGATAGATAGATAGATAGATAGATAGTATCATTGACTTACTAGACCCTTATGTTTTGCAAGAAAGTGTTTGAACGTGAAGGATTCTTTAATGTTGTTCAGTACAATTGTGTGTTCAAGGAGCTCTCAGGAGTTGCACAGGTATATCTCAGCATCCTCCAAACACCCACATGGGTGAGAAGTGTTCACAGTGATGCACAAACAGAATATAATGACTGCGGCAGCAATGAGAAAATGGAGGGAAACTCCTGGAGGGGAAAAAAAAACCAACAGCCTAGCGCTGTTTATATTTTCACTTGCTGAACTAAAGTGGATTCTGTAGTTTATGCAATGTGTGAATGCTTAGTCAGCTCCTCCATTTGTCCTTTCTAAGACAGTTTCTCAAAATTAAATGTGTGACAATGACCTTTTACATGAAGAGGCTTGTTATCCTTGAAGCTGAATTCCACCCCCCTCCCCCCACCACCCACACACACCTCCACCTTCTTCCTGGTTTTTGCAAATGTTATCTATCACACAGGAGAGATAAAGGTTTAGTTGCAGTTTACTTTATTCCAATACTTGCAAGACCGCCTCCTTGCACAGAGATACAGGGTGAGAACAATGAACTCTGATGAGCTCAGGGGAGACAATTGTTTTATAGGGTTAGTTGATGTCATGAGTTCCTACATACAAGAGGCAGAGCAAACACAGGGGGCGCCATCTTCAAAGGGATAGGCTATAAAGGGGATTCCCTTCGGCTGTGATGGAGAGGAGACTGAGAGGCGTTAAAGGCCACATGATCACACCAGGACATGTATACGTATACATCCATCCAATTTAGAGACTCTCACGCACGCACGTGGAGAACATGAAAACCCCACACAGAAATGACCCAATTGTCCAAAGCAAGGCTTCAGACCAGGACCTTCTTGCTGTGACGCTGTTGTGCAACACCAACAGTATACAAATCAGAATCCTGTGAATGCTGTTTCATTCACTAACCTGCCATATAAAGTGATGGAGTGCCAAAGTAATACTACCCAGCAACAATTTGTTCTAGCAACAATTTGGTTGGAATCATGATTTGCTTTTGCCGATTCGATTCAAGGATGATTTTGGTTAATTTAGAATGATTCAATCCAAAACGATTCAGTGACTTGAAATTGATTCAGTAACGTTTTAGCCAAAATAATAATTCAACCATTGTGACTGTGAAATAAATGCCTGAATACTATCTATTGCAGGTGAGGTATCATAGATTCCCTTGTAAGGGAATCGTCTATATATTAAATCTGAACATATACAAGTAAACAACATCTAATGGCAAATGTATTCACATTTTATTTGAATAAAGTCCAACCAACACTTCCGTTTAAATTAACAGGATGTTAACCTTTTTTGCTCTCATTTTCAATACATTTTCACTCGGGGTATTTGGAACCCGTCGACCGAGTTTCAGGTCCAACTCGCACCGTGTCGGGGAGATATTTGCTCCACACACATCCACACACACAGACCATCCATGAATTATAGTATAGACTAGTACAGTGCCCGTCGGAAGTATGCATTTATGTGGGAGCATAAGGGGTATATTTGCGGGTGCAAAACGTGAGTGCAATTTTCCTGGTTTAATTCTATGGGATATGAGCATGATAAATGTGTTTGTTTTTTTTTTGTTTTTTTACTCACTTTTATATTTTTTTGTTTGGTGTATTTTTCTGTATTGCATGTTTTTTGGAGTCATTATGTGTAATTTTGTATCTTTCTGTTGTGTTTTTGTGCATTACTTGTATAATTATTGTTTTTGTTGCCATTGTAGTGATTCTGGAATCATTTTGTGTATTTTTTGTATAAATATTGTTTAGTTTTTGCTTTATTTATTTAGTATATTTTTATTATAAATACTGTGTGTGTGTGTGTGTGTCTACATCCATCTCCTCCGTGTGTGTCTACATCCATCTACTCCGTGGACGCGCATCAGCCGTGTGTGTGTCTACATCCATCTCCTCTGTGCACGCGCATCAGCCGCGTGTGTGTCTGTCTACATCTGACTCCGTGAACGCATCAAATAAATAAATACCTTGTGTGTTCCCGTGAATGTTTGAGACACTGATAACCAAACTCCATAGACATTGTAGCGCCAATCAGAAAAGTAACAAAACTGCGCAAAACAAAACATAAAGCTCCAAACTACATGAGTGAGTAAGTAAATTAAAGTATTATCTACAATTCGGTTGTCTTTTTTTTTTTAAAAACAAAAATAATTTTTTACCTTTGAACCGAGTGGTCAGAGCTTAGCTTCCATGCACGGCACCACAGAGAATCCGCAGTCTTCCAGATGGAGAACTGAACGGGTTGGGAAACGTGTCTCTAAAAGACTCACCAGTGGCTGACGGTTTCAAACGATCTATTCAGAGAGCTCCGTGTCTTGGTCTACACTATCTTCTTCTCTATCGCTCGTGTGTTTACAGCTGCTTAGCTGTGTGCGCAGCGATTGGCTCTGGCCGCACACGTGACTCTTGCTCTTACCCTTGAGCTGTGCAGTGAAGATGGTGCGCTAGCGCCCCCTCACACCCTGAGGTCAAAAGCTGAATAGGTTTCATTTCGGGGCCGTCCTGAAGTGAAATAAAATTAAAATAAACATTTTGAAATGACCAAATTACTCCAAAATAACAGATACACACACTCGGGGTATTTGGAACCCGTCGAGCGAGTTTCAGGTCCAACTCGTACGCGTCAGGGAGATATTTGCTCCACACATTCACACACACACACACACACAGACCTCCCTTGCTTTTTAAGTCAGATGAGATGGTTTAGCATACCATGTTGTTTTTGCAGAATAAAAATACCTTAAGCCAAAATCCTGCATTCTAGGCTAACTACTGATAGGACCTATTAAGGTCAAGTAGTTGTTCAATTTAAATGCACTCTTGAAAAGCTTTTTGTTGCGAGCTACTGTTCCTGGAACATTTCCATGAAGAGATGCATGTTCTTTTTAGTGATAAATGGCCATCCCCATCATTCAGTAAGTACTTAATATTGCAAGTAACTCATTAATGACTGCAAATTCTAATCAGCTACTCACATTAAAACTCTCATTTTGTACTTCTGAAGACGCACATCAGTCTATTACATCTCTGAAAGACTGTTGATGAGTAGATGATCAAAGTATAAATGAGGTTAAAGGAAACTCAATGAATGAAGCAAATTAAGTACAAATACATATTTTACACTAAGTTGGGGGAGATGGTGACTGAGAGCTAATTTTTCTTAAAACTATTTATTTTGTTTTGTATTTAAAAGGCAGAGAAGATGTAAAAAACGTAATTAAAAAATCTGCTGAAACTTGTCTGTATCATCAGAACTTGCTCAAAATTCACATTATATTCACATTAAAATATAATAGTGGTGAAAAAAATGAGAAACGAATGACATATGGACTCTTAATTTTATTTTAGTTGTTACAGGAAAAATATTACTAACCCAAGGAGAAAATGAAAACTCCACAAGGAACATTCCCAAGTTACCAGGACTCAAACCCAGGGCAGACATCATGATAGTGTTTTATATTCCCTATATTATATTGTTTTCCTATTTTGGGGAAAAGTGTGAGAAATAGAAACAAGGACAATGTTTCTTCTGCAAAAGTTTGTTTTTCTTGTGCTGAGAAAATAAAATAAAATTAAACACTCAGATCTGTAATGTAGTGGCAGTGCATATTAATAATTAATGACTAGTTATAATACTAAGCAGTGTCAAATGTCAATTTGTTTTGGTGTGGAAGTGTATAAGGCAACCCCTGAGCTGCAGCATGCACAAAGAAACTTTAGTTGTCCCTTCTGCATTTGGACTCCAGCCCTTCACAGTACTGCATAATGTATTATAGCATTTAGCAGAGAAAAGTAGCAGCTATAAATGGTTTCTCCAGCTGTGATTCCACCTCCACTTCAGCCCTCGGCTCAGGTCACAGCCTTGCTCTGCAGAGCCATACCTATTTCGACTAAGCATTTTTTTTTTTTACCGTTTTCTCTCTCATCTCTATACACAGACCTTTCTCCTTAAATCCTGATCCCCTGTACCTCCATCTTGTCTCGGTTCATCTTCACATGCATCAATAAATCTTTGTGGACAGGGGATTTGCTTGCTGCCTTAAAAAATAGCAGCTCTGCCTTTAGTCCTGTGAGTACCTAACGGCAACCTAGGCTTCGTGCTCCAACTGCTCCAACTGTTATAATATGGACTTTATATTTTGTTAAGCGCACTGAGATTACTTCGTTGTAATTTGCGCTATATAAATAAAGTTGAATTGAATTGAATTACCCATCACAAAAAAAAAAAAATCAAATTTGCAGCAAGACTATTACAGAAAGCCTCTCACAGATTGCAAAACAATAAAACTCATTTACAGGGTATTGCTTTAAATTACAGTTAGCATAACTTTGTTGCTGGGTTGTTTAATATTGTAATGTCAATGCAAAAATTTAGTTTTGCTGTAGACCTGTTAGGTTAACTATGATTAAAACTCAAAACATCTTATTGAATACTGACCTTACAGAAACATGCCACACCCCTTGTATATGTGTCCAAGTGTCTCCCCATTGACACACAATTTAGTGAATAAAGGCAAATGGCTCTTGCCACTACATTCGCAAGTGACAGGATTTACTGCTTGGATCAGTTCAAGCGAGGATGAGTGTAAACCTAAAAAGTAGAACACACATTTTCCCATGATCCACTGGGACTAACATAGACAGAGTAAGGACACATAAAATAGACTTCAGCCTTGGTATACACAGTGATTTAGAGGCTGTTTACTTGTGTCTCATCCAACCAACACTAAAATGGGTCAGATCACATTACAATGTACAGTTTCATTTCTCAAAAAATGCTTCTTCTTTTTTTCATCTCTGGCTGAAACAATCAAGTGCTGTCGGCATCCTTGAAATGATTAAGAATCAGCCAAGGAGCTCTTTTTGCGGTGGCTGACTCTTGAATAATTCAGAATTTTTTTCAAAAGCAGTCAATTTATTTCTCATATAATCTAACTTTTTTATGGTGAGTACTTTTTGCATTGGCAATATTTGTTGAATGGCTTCCCCATCATTTGACCTCTAATGCTGTCATTATTTTTGCTTTGTTTGGTGATTTTCTTCATGTCTAGTTTTTAGAAATAATGAAGAGCGGCTCAGTCAGCGTTATGCAGTCTATTAACAGCCTTGACAAGAGATGAAAAAAGAGCTCTTCATACGTCATATGAAGCATCCAACAAAGCTAAATGCAAATGAAACAAAAATACTTCTTTTCTATAGTTTTCTCTAAATGATCAGAAAAGCTTCAGGAAACTTTGACTGAAGCTAAGAAAAACCTTCACATTTCATTTTAATTATGCACGGAAAAATGACTTAATTCAGCCATAGTAAGCCATTGAATGGATGAAGCTTTAGGTAAGGGTAAACTTTTCCAAAAGTGCAATAAGGATACTTTTAAAATCCATTTCATGATATTAGTTTTTGGTTCATTCTAGTCAGTGAAAGCCACAGGCAGGAATCGCATAGTAGAGAATTTCAGATTCAGCAAATTCCTCTGTGAGACCTTTTTTGTAGATGTCGCGGTGTGCCTCGCAGTGACCCAATCAGGCATGAGTAATGTGGTTCAGAAACTCACTTTCTCTCAAACTTACAAGGGTAAATGGTTTCTTTCCAGATGAATTCAATAAATTTTCATGAGCCGTGTTTTAATCCAGGCCTGCACAGTAGGTCTGTGGGTGGCGTTACTACTTCACAGCATAAAAGTTAGCAGTGACAGGCCCTGAGGGTGCGCGTCTCTCTATGCAGAATCTGTATTCTCTCCGAGTGTCCGTCTGGTTACCTGTCATCCATGAACGTCAAATACATAATATTTGGATTCATATGTGATTATCTCTGTGTGTTAGCCCCTTGATTGACTTGTGACCCTGTCTGTGCATACGCCACGTGACTCTGGAACTGGTATACTGAAAGATGAATTGAGATTTTTATTTACAATTTTGTTGGTTTTACTGTTAAAATCTGCTTCTTTGTTTGCTGTGAAACAACACAGTTTCCTTTTCTCTTTGCAGTGTCCCTTTTTAGATATTTTCCCTCCAAAATAATCCTCTTTCCGCCTAAAGTAAAAGCATCTGTTTCCTGCTGTTTCTTAGTAGCTTTGCTCTACAGCCTTTACAGTGCTGATCTAAAGACTTTTTTTCTCTTGCTGTCTTTCTCTGAAACCCTTTAAGGTTTCCTGTGTTGACTCACCTACATAGTAAAATATAAAAGTCCAAATAAATATATCAGGCAGCACTGCATACCCATTTATTTTTCAGACACAACAAGCCTAATTGATCTTTAAAGGGCAATCACAGCAGGGGGGGAGCTTATGCCTTGATGAATGATATTTGGTACGTAGAAGTAAAGTAAGGGAAAGTCAAGTCAAACACAGTGTTGAGAGCATCCAGGTCAACTGCCGTGAAACTGAAATCTCCAACACTCCCTTATCAACGTGCATTTTATTACAATATGAGTAAAAATGCAAGCTGTGTACCCACAGCCTCTTCAACGGGCTGCAATTGGGACTCTGTGCCATAAAAACATTATTTGGGATCTAAACTCAGGGGGAAGTAAACAGTATTATTAAACACAAGACATAAAAAGTTAAATTTCCTGTAAGATTAAAAAAAGTGATAAAGTGTGTCTCATGAGAAGCTGCACACTCATACCCAGAGTCCTCTCTCCTCTTATTCTCCCCAACTCAACTGCTTGCTCAAAAAATGTTTCTTTTTTCACTCGCCTATTCTTTCGAGTCTTGAGTTATTTCATGTACTCAGCATCAATAACGGGTAGGCAGGAACTGTAAGTACCAAAGGGCACAGAAATTGGAGCCTACGCCCTGTATATTTAGATCTAGTGAGCCATTTTTCTTCACATGAATTTATCCCTAACATAGTATTAGTATTGTTTCTTGATTGAAATTATACTCAAGTACAAGTACATGTAAGTCATACATAAAATACTCAAATAAGAGTAAAAAGCAGCTCAATTAAATAGTACTCATAGTAAAAGTTACTAGTTACTTTCACCCCATGTTTATTTTTTGTAATAAATCTTGCCACGGTTCCCTTGCATACAGTAAAAATCTCATGTATAAACTTAAAAAGGACAAGATCTTGCACAATTGAAATTTGATTTGTTTTCCACAAAGGCATCTGTATAAAATCAATTTTTTTTTTTTTTTTTATAAAATAACATCAATGAATTCAATGCAAAATAATAACATTAATAAAAAAAAAAGTCAGGCTCGAAGTATGCCTAAACTTATGAACTATAAAATTGTGAAAATAACCAGCATTCCATGCCGTTTTGGTGCCATGCATTATGTTTAATCTGGTTGGTCGGCTATGATGTGATACATTTGATTGTTGTCTGGTCATTTTATATTTTGTAGTTTCAAAATGTCCTTTAGTCATTTTAAAACAAATACAAATATTAATTTACTCGGTAACGGTTGGATGTAAAAATGTGACAAATTACTCATTTTAAAACATACTTAAAGCTGCTATCCGGAGTTTCTGAGAAGCATCTCAATGTCCCGCCCTAAACAGCCTCGCTTTCTCCCACTGCCTTTCCCAGTCTACCAGAGCCACGCCTCTACTTTTCTGCCCACGCATTGTGGAACATAACAAGGTCGCATCGGGTCGCATTATAGGTCTATGGGTCAGGTAAGAGCCAAAATCATATTTACCAGTTTGCTGTTGTGACGCACATCCTTGCTTCCTCATTCACTTTGATTGACAGTCTCAAAAACACTAAGTCGAAGCCTATTGGCTGGGCGCACTCGGCGATCGTTTCCATTTGTATAAGGGTCTATAGGACGAAGGAGGGACTTATATACATTATTATATATGAATGACCACCAGCAGTAGACCATAGTAAAAGACTAGTTAGGTATTTTTTTGCATTTCAAAAGAATTATACATAAACATAGATTTCTCAGAAACTCCGGATATCAGCTTTAAATAAAAGTAAAATTACTGATTTAGAAATATACATATATAATATAAAAGTACAAGTACGCATAAAAGCTACTGACTTACAGGATGGGAAAAGTGTGCAAAACACATATCTCATATCAGAAGGACAACTTTTAACTTATACTGTGTTATTTTACTGATGATACACACATCTGTTTTTTGAAATACAAAAATGTCTAAGTATTTCCTCTGTGCTTATGTACTTGTCTACAATGCTGTTTGATGGATGGTTTTTGCTCTTCTGATCCCTGATCTGCTTCTGTATTGCTACCTTTTCTACGTCTTGCCCTGTGCACTGCTGTTTTGGTCAAGTCAGTCCATTTCCTGTGCGGTTCAGGCTTATGTAAAAGGAGGCTGACTCACTCACTGTAGAATAGAACTCACCTCTGGTACAAAGCTGTTAGACCTTGAACGCTCATTCAATACATTTGTCTAGGTAATAAAGTAACCAGCACAGACTTTGGGGTACCAAAAGTTTACTTCTTTTATTTTTGTTATCATTTAACAGAAAATTTTGGTTTTGTCCCTGGTTGGAGTTGAGACACAGAATATTTGTATCTTAACAAAATGCCCTGTGTTGTTACTTCCAACCAATGTTGGGAGTAACGCATTACAAAAGTAACAAGTTACTGTAATATATTCCTTTTTGAAGTAACGCAGTTGGACTGTTGCAAATCATAACGCATGGCCATGGAAACAGACTACACATTTGTGAGGTGGAATTACTCTCACGATTTCAAATTCACCCATTCATACCTAATGATACCTGAACATTAAGACTTTCTTTTGTGTTTTTGTTTAATAGATATATTTTTGTTTATATAATTGTATTTAAAAGAAAAAGGAACCTGTTTTTTTGGTGTTACATTTGTAGACATTAATCTGTAACGGTATCAATGAATGGCTTCACATAACATACAAAGTAACTTAAAGTAGTGTAACTCAGTTACATTTTGGAGGTGGTAATATTGTTATACAAATATGTTGTGTTTTTATGCCTGTAACTAGTAATATAAAATAGTACTACAATTTTAGAGTAACTTGCCCAACCCTGGTCGCAACCTTAGTTTTCCAACATCTACACAAACCTAATGTGCTCTAAAACAACACACAGCTACACTGACACCTTTGTACTGAAAAAAAAAACATGCGTAAAGCTACTTTAGAGAGACTGATCCCTCGTCTCTGATCAAATCATCATACATCTGCTGTGTGACAACTGAGTATGTCACTTGAGCATTACAAAATGATTATCTCTTTTGAAGACAAACATAATTACACGACATACAAACTGCTCCTTTAGCACCTGTGCTCCATGAATTAATTCATATTGTATCAAATGCTAGATTGTCAAATATATCTAATTCCATTGCTGTATAATTATATCAACAGGAGACACGACAATGCAGAAAAAAATGGAACATTATGACCTCCAGTTACCGCAGCTTCAGTTTTTATGTTCTCTCATATATCAGAGACGTAGGTAATGAATTATATTTGTGATCACGTTAATATCATTGCGCAAATATATGCAGTAAAACATCTAACCCACTCGGTTTACAGTTCCTGCACAAAAGAGCTACACTTTCTTAATTGTTTCTGGTTTTTCTTATTATTGCTTTCAAACCCTTGAAGAAAAAAGTCAATAAAGAAAAGTCTAAAGCAGTTGGATGAAGTCTTTTTGAATAGGATGAATGGTATCCCACTGCAGAATCAAAAGAAAAATCATACTGTGCGTGAAAGACAAGATTGGATGAATCATTATTTCATGTTTTGACCACTGAGTGCATAAGGTACAAAATAATGTTACTCCTTACGAGTTTGCCTTTTACAAATTCACTTTTGTAGTTTACAAACTCTGAAAACATGATTTTATTTTATCAATCTGAATAGTTTTTCAGTTACAAAGAATAACATTTTTTGCATTTAATTTGACTTAGCTATTGATTACTCTCATTCCAACTGAGTGACACTGGTAAACACACTGGAAATGACAGCTGAGCAATATAAAGTGCTCAAGAGCAGAGGAAGTTGATTGCATTTAAAACTCCAAATCCAACAGAGAAGCACCACTAAAGACAGAAAGTGCCAGAAGCCTGAGCCGCGAGTGTGTCATTGACCTATAGAGAATTTAGTGAGCTGCTCTGACAGATATATGCCCTCACTTAAGGACAAACACACACACACACACATACTTTCTTTAAAGTTCTTGTAGGCATTCACAATTAAATGTGGAAAAGAAGGCAATAGTTCAAGAAATCAGGTAATAGTTTTATATCAAACAACTCAGAAGCAGATACAGTTATAAAAACACTGTTTGAAAAGATGTTTTTCCCATGGGTTTACAGCTTAGAATGACGTGGGTAGATGGACACACAAACACTTGAAACAGTTTTTCTCAATTGTTTTCTAAAGAAACCACTGCCTTGGATCACATAACACAGTGGTTCTCAAATGACGTTGTGTGTGTGTGTGTGTGTGTGTGTGTGTGTGTGTGTGGGTGCGCAAGAATGGCCTTGGTGAACATTGAAAAATAGAAAAATAAAACAATAATTTCATTATTACACTAATATGTGATTGCAAATTTTGCGTTATTTATTTTATTAGTTTTAAAGAAGAATTGTCACTATTATCTCAATATTATCTTTTCTATAAAGGTAATTTCTTTTTACACTTTCTGCATTTTTTTTTACACATTTTGCTGAAATTTTGTTATGATGTAAGGGGAACATTTTTTATTCTTCAATGCGTGGCACAATAGAAAAAGTTTAAGAACCACAGGTCTTTTGACCAGGTAAGGGTATAAGCTTTGTTAGCTTTTATTGCCCTGATTGTACACAAACAGGAGAGAACATCTTTTTCCAGTATTGGCTTCCCTTCATTGGCTCCCTGTAAAATCTAGAATAGATTTTAAAATCCTCCTCATAGCATACAAAGCTCTAAATGATCAAGCCGATGTATATCTTAAATAACTGTTAGTGCCCTATCGTCCAGGCAGAATACTCCACTCTCAGTTTGCTGGTCTACAGGAAGTTCCTAAAGTGTCTAGAAGTAGAACAGGAGGAGAACATTCAGCTGCCAGGCTCCTCGATTTGGAATCAGCTCCCAGTCTTAGTACGGGAGGCTGCTACTCCCTCCACCTTTAAGGCTAAACCCAAAACCTACTTATTTGCTAAAGGAACTAAAAACCAAGATTATGTAGCAAACCAAGCCACTTCAAGCAAAACTTTAGTCTAAAGACCCCCTTTCTAACAGAATTAACCAAGGAGCCTGTTTCTTTATCACAAACTGTTTACAGAATGCTGTCCCAGTAATTTTAAGTTGCATATTCAACCCCACTATGCTTCCTTCGAACTCAGTAACGGAGCCAAGGAGACTGGCTTTAACACTTTCAACTTTTCAGTACAAGCTCTTTTTACGACTTCACACGGGGAAAAACCCCGTCATCTTCTCCTTCCACAAACAGATACTTTTGGGACACTGTAAGATCAAAGAACTTATCCCATTGATCCCTGACCACCTGTGGTGAACTGTCACACAAGGACACATCCCAGGCCTCCCCTAATGCTGCGTTCACACCGAATGCTTCTTTTGCGGCACCGGACGCATTGCCGCACGAAACGCACCGCAGGGTCCGCAGGATCAAAAGATTTCCCCAATTCGCTTCACACGCATGTCTGAAGCGAAGCACCGCCCACCAGCGACACATCCAACTGGGTGAGTTTCACTGCCTGCTGAAGCGAGGAGCTGCTCTCCTTTTTCTCCTCTCACAAACATAAACCACCAGTGAAAAAAGCCGGTGTGATTAGCGGCTAATGCTAGCCTAGCTCAGTGCCAACTTTCAAAGATGAAAACTACAGAGATAACTTTTACCTGCTACTACCACCTCCTCGCTGATTCTCCTCCACGCCAAATCCTTCCTGGTCCGGTCCCGGTTATAAAAGCCGTGTCATACAGCTCCAGGTGGTCACACAGAGCTTCTACTCCATGGTTGAATGGGTGAACAGACCGGTGTCATGCAAAACAGTCGCAGGAGTTCAGTATTTTCAACTCTTGCGAATGTGACGTGCGGATCGGACTGCACCGTCACACAGGAAAGATTTCGCATCTGAGACGCATCTATCCATTGACTTTGTTTGTAATCTGGTCGTATGAACATTTTATGAGCCATCCGGTGTGAACGCAGCATTAGAGACTGGGTGGAGAAACACTGATCGTTTTCCCTTCAAAAGAAACTGTTACTATGTTTGAAAAGTCACAAAAGAAAACATGATTGGAATGGTCCCTGCAGAAATTGAAATTGCAAATATTGTCTGTCCTATGCCACTATTTTCAGATAATCGTTTTCCCGACAGAATGCTATTTTGAATCTTTCATCATTTAAAAAGTGCTTAAAAATACCAGAAAACCTCACCAAAGTTAGTTTAAGGTATTTACTGTTTACCATATAGTCAAGAAAAAGCATAACATGAATTTTGACATTCCTGTCTCCAGAAAATGAATTAACCGGTTTCTGAAGTAATTTTCTAGTCATGTTTGGTATCCAAGTATCTCATAATACATCATATTTCAAGATATGATGTCAAAAGATTATTTGATAATGCTGAACTCATTATTTTGGTTTATGTCTAAATCTAGGAATCATCCCTCATGTTTGTCCCTGTCATCACACACACACAAGACATACCCACAGGCTGCAAGCTGGGATGCTGAAAACTTTAAACAAATCAACAAAGCCCATTCTTGGAAGGCGAGCCTCAAAGCTCACCTTTTAATAAGAAGAAAGCCGACCAAAACTTCAGTTTTTGGACGCTGGCGTTTCAGGCTCAAAAACGCATTCCCTCATGTTTCCAGTTCTTTCAGTTCATTTTTGTTTTAATTTGTAGTTGCATCCGTTAGTTTTTGAAACAACAGCTTGCTCGATTCGGATAAATCCAGCCCTCAGCCTGAGCCACAGGTGGTCGTGACGCACCCAACAGCCGTCCAGAGAACCCTGCCCGCGCTCCGAGCCATACGCGGTGCGCTACAGAGCCATTTGTCAAATCGTTTGCTGAGGCCAAATTTCTAGCCGCTGAAAGGAGTCACTCTCTGAGCGTACGGTGATGCACACGACCTGTTCGTTCAACCTCGCAAATCCAGAACACCTCCAGGTCCAACCTCATCTCAAGGTATGGACCAGCGAACATTGGACCAGCAGAACTGACACACAACCACAATACATCCAGATAAAAAAACACCCAATCCTACAAACACACAATACCCCAATATGTATCACACATCCACCATGCCATATATTTTTGTCAGTTTTCCCGTCTGTCTTTCCCTGTTTGTTTTATGATCTATAGTTTTGAATAGGGATTCACTTCATATTATTATGTATAATCTAGTATTAGCTTAGAAATGCATTTCATCATGATTTAATCACCACGTTGTTCGTGTTATAATTGAATTGCAAATAAAAGTTAAACTGTAATCGTTGATTCCTCTGATTTATTAAAAGCTGTGTATTAAGGTGTAGATGTCGCTGTACAAATCTCTTTCCCTGGTTTCAAATTAATGGGTTTAGTCTAAAAACTTAGACATATTTCTCCTGGTAAATTGAGTGGCACCCTGGCATTCTTTGAGCTAATATTAATAATCAAAATTAATATTCTCATTCATATAACACATTATTAATAACTCTTCCTCCTACAATTATATAGTAGAACACCAACACTATATTCAAACACAATCCACCATCTACACATAGCTCTAATGGGGTGCAATGGGTGAAGTCCAGTCAGACAAGGATGTGCCGGATTGTAGCCAACCCCCCACTTCTGAACCCATTGTATACCCATCACACTGCTCACACTGCTTACACACAATTTACACTGATATCCACCCTATATTCATTCTCATTCCACTGTCTTTTTGCATCATGTTTTTGTGCAGTCAGTGCCTTCTCCTCGCCCTTCTCTCTCTTTTCTGTTTCAGGTGTCTTGAAGCTGGAGTTGACAGTTCCTGATCAATGGTTCATGGCTAAACTAGTCTGGGACACTCGAATGTTCTATCTCTCTATCCTGTTCCGTTCCTCCTCCTGTCCACTAACCCTAACCAGTCGAGGCAGATGGCTGCCACCTCTGAACCTGGTTTTGCTGGAGATTTATTCCTGTTAAAAGAAAAACTGTTAGAAGGGAGTTTTTTTTTATTCCCACTGTCACTTATGCTTGTTCATGTGGATTTGTTGGTTTTTTTGTTTTTATTAGGGTTCGGGTTAGGCTATGGTTTTATTTTGAAAGTGCTTTGAGATTACTTTTGTTGTAATTGGCGCTATGTAAATAAAGTTGAATTTAATACACCATAGCTGAGTCAGCTTAGCTCTTAGTAGCAATGTAATAGGTAACACCCCCCCCCCCCCCCAGCTGCTCCAATAGAACATATAAAAGAGGTATAATTAATGACAATGTGTTTGATCAACTAAAGAGTCCCTCCCTGATCACATCCCCCTGATCCTCTGACCGCGCTAGCCCATGCATCTCCACACGCAGAACGCAAATACCAAATCACACCAACAATCCAAAAAAACTATTTTAAAAATCTGCATACTTGTGGATTTACATATAAAAAAACATGTGTTGCAGTTTGAAAAACAATTATTTTTTCATTAATATTTTGGAAACCTCACGTTGCTATGTCATGTCCCTTTTTGGAACACTCAGGGGCTCTCATGAGCCTTCAGTGGGCCTCAGACCACCTGTAGAGAACAGCTAAATATTTTGTGTGTGTGCCCCTAATGTTCTCCATACAGTGACGTAAATAGTTTTATTTGCAAATCACGCAACACATTTTCTGACTTGCGCTCTCAGTCCACCACTGGGAGTTTGCTCATCTGTGTGTGCAAACGTGTGTGTCATGTCTCTGAGTGTGTGCACAACACAAACTGAAGATTTGAATGCAAATGCAACAGAAAATATATGCCAACTACTAATATGATACAGTGCGTTTAATAAAAAAGACCGTATTGAGCTGCTCGACAGGAACGATGATGTTGAATTCCCTTTGTTGAAATAATATAGAATAGAATAGAATAGAATAATAATAAATAGAATAATATAGACTTTCCAGCAGGATTAGATTGTTGATTTGGGGGTTGAGTTATACAGTACAAATTGCCACTCTTGATTTGGAGTAAAGTGTTCATTAAGCATATAACAATTTAGCTGCCTACAGACCCTTGAGTGCTGGATAAAGGCAGTAGAGCCCCAGCGGCCCTGAGCAAGAACAAACAGATCTGACTATGAATGGATGAATGGAGACTTTAGTCGGTGTAGCTAAATCCAATCTTTGAAGGTGTTATTTGCCATAGCTCTCATGAATACCAGATTAAAATGTGGACTGACTGAAAACCTCTTACTCAATGACCCTACCATATGCTAATCTTGCCGGCACATTTTAACATCCGCAGTCTGCACTTATTATCAAACACACCATTTGCTCCTCTCAAACATGGTGTTTAAATCTCTTTTTTTAACACTCTCGGTGTAGTGAATCAAACAGCAAGCGTTTGCTTATTCTCTCCTCCTCCTTCTCAATCAGCATTTTTTCTCCTTTGATCTTTTATTCATATGATTAAGTCTGTGTATTACCAGACTGTTCATTCTACATTTATATGATGAAAACATCTTTGAAGTTAGGAGTTGTGCAGTAGAGTCACTTTGGTGAACTACTGTTTTTCCGCTGGTAGAGTCACCAATTATTACTGGCTTGGAAACGCTTTCCATCTTCTTAATGATCCGTTTGTTGACCTTCAGAGTCAACAAACTGTGTTAAAAAAAAAAAAAACTCACAATAGCTCTCAAGGCCCTCAGTCCATATATTAACTCATGTTTGTGTCACTGAAAATGTGTTAGCTCGTTCATAAACATATTTTAGTTTCTATTCAGTCATTATTCATTATGTTCCCTCTTAGTTTGACTTCTTTCCTTTACAGATTTCCTACTTCAGCTCTTTATCAAAATGTGTTACCCTTGGCTTCTCTCCTTCCTCTGTCTGTCTCTCTTTTTCCAGCAGTGCCAACAACCTCAATTCCTCCTTACATTGCCCTCCTTTTGACTGTTTGTCCTTTGCTGTCTTCGCCTTGCTCTGTTCAATTGAAATTCGTTTTCTGTCTCTCGCCTTTATGTTTGCCACCATCCCTCAATCAATACCTTTAACCCCTACAGGTTTGTTAGCCCCTCTGAACTCCCATTCGTGTTTCCGCTGCCACTCTGATACTACTATCCCATATTTTTTCGTCAGATGATAAAAGGTTTGATGATGTTTAACGTCAGATGTGTGAACAAAGAACGAGAGCAGGCTCACTCAGCAGGGATCTGACTGACATTTATATAACGCCTAATGAGGTAAAGACAGCAGTGTGGCAAACTTGCACCTAATAAAAATGATGATAGTGCAATGTGTGAGAAAATGGAGAAAAAAAGTGTTTATTTAAATGTCTCCTAATCTTGATCCCACTAAATATAGATTGAATGTCTTTTTTTTGTACTCATGGTAAAAATAACTCAACGCACAATGTAACTTTAAGCATCAGTGCTAGCGTAGCACTGATGATGATCTTCAGAGGCACGGCAGCGATACCGTCAATGCATATTTTTGTCAATACATCACCGTGTGAACCTGCTACGAGATGAGCCATGAAAGTGTGCCTTGTAGTAATTTGTAAAAACCTCCAAGACTGACCCTGCAGCACCAAGGGAAACCCTTTGTCTTTCACTTTCTCCATTTCCCTCATAATTCAGTGGAGCCATCATCCCCAAGCACTGAAGTGGAGCAAAGATCATCCCCCTCACTATGATCACTGATTTTATTATTAGAACAAAAAAAATTGCTATCACGTGTACACCCAGGGATGAAGGAAAAATGTCTAGTAGTCACCAAATATTCTCTTTAATTCCAAAAGCCTCAAACGGATAATTTCAAACATTTTCATGACCTAAAAATCTCATTGTTACACATTCTCCAATGCAGATTTCACCCCTCATTTTTTCACTTTTTAACCCTAAAACATGCAAATAAATCTCTTTTACTAGTTCACCTGCACCTACTTTTCTCGCGCTCCTCGGGGCGTGTGACGGCAGCAGATTCAGAGCAACCCAGCGGCAGAACCCAGCAGTGGATTAGTGGTAGTCTCTGAGACAGGCCACATTCAGAAACATTTCTCTAGGGAAGTGGAGCCAGCTAATCCAACCCTAGTGCTTACTCTATCAACGCCCTACCAGCTGCACTTTGCCCCGAGTGCAAAAGCAGACATACACACAAATAAAACACCAACCAGGCGTGAAGATCTCTACTTAGATATGTATGCCAAAGCCTACACCATCACAGTGTGACTCCATGAAATCAGACACATACTGAAGGGCACACATGTTAGTTTTGCAATAAATAAAAAAAAAGTCCAGCATTTGCAGTAGAACATGGGAATGCATTCAATGACAGCGCAAGGGCAAGGCACGATTTATTTGTATGTCACATTACATACACAAGGCAATTCAATGTGCCTCGTGCAAAGTGCAACAGCAATCACTTTAAAACAGTTAACAGGGTTTAAAAACAACAATACAAACATTATTTCAACAAAACAATGATTTATAATTTCCCTCACACTGGATGCAGACTTCAGCTCTACTGACAGTTTGTTCCTCTTCTTTGACGCATAACAACTAAAAACTACTTCACCATATTTGCTTTGAACTCTTGGCCCCACCATCTAAAGCAGACATAGACAACTGGTGGCCCGGTGGCCACATGCGGCGCCCTATCTAATTTTGTGTGCCCCCCCAAAACAAATTGTAATTCATGAAGTTGGAAGTTATATGAAACCCATAATAACACACAAAACTCCGGAAACAGAAAATGACAGCAAAAGGCACAGAATGTCTACAAAAGTACACAAAATGTTAATAAAGACACACTAAACAACTACTTAAACACAAAATGATAACCAAAACAACAACATATACAAAACCACTTAAAAGACACACAAAATGACGACCAAAACAACAACATATACAAAACCACTTAAAAGACACACAAAATGGCAACAAAATTGCACAAAATGACAGAAAAATGTACAAAATGGCAATATTTACACAAAGTTATAACAAAAACACACATAATGACTTGAAAAAGTCACAAAAAGGAACAAAACTGCCATATTGACAAGAAAATAGACAAAAGGAATACAAAAACACAGAAAATCTAAAAAAAAACAAGAAAACCCACAAAAAAGGACTACAAAGACAAAAACTTTAGGTTATTTACATAACCCCGGTTCTATGAGTAACATGAGTGAGATGTCTCACTATGGGATGCATCTTCCATCTGTGAGGCAGAAAAGGCCAAAAGGTAAATGGGAGAACATGAGCCCACCACCTTTGGTACAAAGGCTGGGTTGGGCCTCAAAACGACGGGTGCACCAAGAGCGCATGAATGTCACTGACCCGCTTAGCTGATGCCAGCGCCAGTAACAAAACAGCCTTCAGAGAGGCAAACTTCAGGCTCGCCTCCTCTAATGGTTCGAACGGAGGATGTTTAAGTCCCTCCAGAACCACTGCCACTCCACGGCGGGACCAGTGGTATGGACACGGGGAGGAGCCTGTGCACTCCCTTCATAAACCGGCAGATCAGTGGGTGCTGGCTCGCCGGTTTCTCCCAAAAGCCTACATGACAGGCAGCGATCTCAGCCAAGTACACTTTCACAGTGGAAAAGGCTTTGCACTTGTCAATCAGGTCCTGTAGGAATGACAAAATCACTCCCACTGGCCACTGGAAGGGGATGTGACCCCTCTGGAGACACTATCCCTCAAATATCCTCCACTTACAATCATAAAGAGATCTAGTAGAGGAGGCTTTAGCACTCTGTATGGTGGAAATCACACTCTGTGAGAGTCCCACGACTGAGAAATTGAGCAACTCAGAGGCCAAGCCCACAGCACTAGGCGCTCTGGGTGTGGGCGGAAAATTGTGCCCTTCGCCTGTGACAGCAGGTCCCTGCGCAGTGGGAATTGCCAGGGACGTGCACACAGCAACTAGTAAATCTCTGCCAGCCAGTGCATGGCAGGCAAATAAGGAGCCACCAGGATCAGTGCATTGCCCTGCTCCCTCACCCTGGCAAGGGTGGGGGTATCCCACTCGGGAAAAGCAGGCACCGCCACCACGCTGTTTATTGGGGTAGATTTTACCTTCACATATTGCGCCCCTGGCCTTTGGCCTGGGTGCTTGAGCGATGTACACAGCACTTTTCTGTGTCTGTGTGCGTGCTTGTGGACATGAAAGGGGGGCTACCGCCGAACTACCCGTGAAACGTGTCCTTCTCTCCCGACTGAGAGGGCCGTGCCTTGGTAGCCAGGAAGTTGGGGCATGAGGTGGAGCTGGGGAACGGGGAACATCCTCACCTGTGTGCGCTGAACAGGTTGTGCCGATGCAACAGCAGCAGCCGAGGCTGGGGGTTTTCCGGGCCAGCCGGGTGGGCTTCGATGGGGCTGCGGCTGGGTGGTTCGGGGAGCGGACGGTCTCGGTGTCTTACACTGCGCCAGGTCAAGCTGGAACCGTGAGCAGCAGCAGCAGTGTCCATGAGAGCCGTTTTGCTCGCTGAAGGAAAGCTGTGAGGAGGAAGGAAGGAGTCCTGTTCGGACGGGCTCACCTGACGCGCCAGCCCCCTTGAGCTGGGGGATTCGATCATCAGCCAGGTGTGTTCCAGACCCAGGCAGTTGGAACCTCTGGACCCTGATGTGGTGCGGAGTCTGGCAGTCACCGGAGTGAGAGAGCCACTGGAAGGCCAACGTGCGCCGGAGCGTCAGCGTTGGGAGGGAGAGCCGTCAGCCGGAGCCGAGGCTCTGAGGTTCAACACCGTGGTGTGATGGAGAACTGTGCATCACTTCACCAAGCAGAGCAAGGTAAGTGCTGGATTCTTTCTCAACCTGGTGTGGTCCAACAAAAAGCATTATCCCTACCAGCGTCTGTCGACAGGAAACCAAAGATCCGCCTGCTAGAGAGAGAGAGAAGAGGTGTTTGAATGGAAACGTGTCTGTCCGCCTCCTTCTTTTATAGGAGGTGGGAGTGTCCCTGGCGGACGGACATGTTTCACCAGCCAATCAGGATTGGCAGATTGATATAAATGCTTCTGAGCTCTGGAGATGGAGGATGCATCCCATAGTGAGACATCTCACAAAATATTATGAAATAGAACATTTTTTTCTATCCCGTATTAATGCTCGGATTGGTCAATATTCTAAATGTGGATCTGACAATCATATTTTTGTTGGCCCCGCTCTGATAGAAGATGCCCATCTCTGATCTATAGCTATAGACTCATGTGTAGACACTGTGGTAAGACAGGAGACCTTTACATTGTTTGTAGGCTGACAATCTGCTTAGGTGTCAGCCCTCATACATGATCACACTAATCACGACACGCTTTGTAGTCCCTGAGGATTTACTGATGTTATAATAGAAAGCTGCACACATTCACCAAGAGAGCGGCAATACACAGGAAAACAACGTAAGAAAAAGGCATGAGGCAATTTGATTGCTCATCAAGCAGCACGCTAAAGCCGGCAAGAGCCTTCAATACAGCGGACGCCAACTCTCCTGGGCCCCACCTGTCGATAACATTGGTAAAGACAAGCTGCCCCGGTGCTTCAATCCATTCCCAACATTCTCCACGAGGCCTGTAGAGACCTGAAGAATTCTGATGCCATAAGGGAACAAGGGACCTTCCATTTCACATCAGCAGATACACACTGGTTTGTATCTGCTGCATAAGACATTGTGATAAAAAAAGAGAAGAAAACTATGTGGGGAAATGAAGCTTGGATTTAAATCTATCGCTCATGTGGCAGCAATTCAGTTTGTATGCAGAGAATGGGATAGATAAATATTAGGCTGTCCATGGAAACATGTATAATGGGACTTTTACAAAGTGCTACAATGCATTTCATTGAATCTGCAAAGCCACAGGAAATACAAAATACGCAGTTCATAAAATACAAGACCCACAAAGTGCTAAAGCATTTACAGCGCATTGCCTCAGTAAATCTTGCTTTTGAATTCAAACTGTTGTGATATTTATCATCACGTTCTCTTTTCCCAAAGGAAAAACAATCTTAATGCGCTCCACTAACTTAAATCTATTTAAGATTAGGGAGGGATCAAGCCGTTTCCTCACATTTATTATTTTATGAGACAGAAAGACCATTGATCAGGTGGTTAACTCTGTCCGACAAGATATAGCGAGACACAAATCTAGATTTTCAGTTCAGAGAGAACAATTTGAGCAGTGCTATGTTTCCCGTCATTAACAAAAATTCAAACCATCACAAATGCAGAAAATAGAACCCCTTTTGAATGAATAGATACATTGGTTCACAATCACAAATTTGCAATGTGGTGTTAAATTTGATTTAAACAACAAGATTTAGAGGTAACAAATGAGGACGTAGTGTGTTATTGGAAATAAAAAATAAAATAAAAATGAATGAATAGGCTTCATTTGTTTGAACCAGCTGCAATGGACTGGCGCTCTGTCTAGGGTGTACCCCTGCCTAACGCCCAATGAGAGCTGCAGGAGATTGGCACCAGCAACCCCCCGTGACCCTGAAAAAAGGAGCAAGCGGGTCAGAAAAGTCATTAATTTTTGAACCAGGGCTTCCAAACATACATTTTTTATAAAGGGCTGCATTTCAGCAGGTTTTATGTATTTTGCACCAACACACCTGAATTTGGTGGTGTAATCATGCAAGTTTACAGAAACCTGCAAATGAGAAGGGTTAGAACAGGGATTGATGTAAAACAATTTGGTTTTACATTAATTTGGTTTTAGCTGGATGCAGACTTCCTTTAAAATAATAATAATAATAATAATAATGATAATAATAATGCATTGGACTTTATATAACGCTTTTAATAGACACTCAAAGTGCTTTACATTGATGTGCATTATTCTGTCACTCCACACACATTGGTGGTAAGCTACTATTGTAGCCACAGCTGCCCTGGGGCAGACTGACAGAAGCAAGGCTGCCAGTGTGAACCATCGGCTCCTCCAACCACCAACATTTACACACACACCCCATTCACACTAGTGTCTTAACTAAAGACACAACGACAGATACCACTAGAGCAGTGTTTCTCAGATTGGGGTACGTGTAGCCCTAGGG